>NC_090245.1:85223358-85228358 GCF_037325665.1 Littorina saxatilis
TGAAAAAAACTTAAATGAAATTGGTCTCTCTGGCCTTTGGACTTTTCAAGAAAATGTTCAATACTCAAGCGCATGGTTTAAAAATAAAATAAAAAGAAGCTTGTATGACCAAAACATCCATAAATGGTTTACAGAAATTGGAACAAAAAATATGTTTTGGAATTATCGAATGTTTAAAGATATTTTTGCATGTGAAGACTATGTCTCACACCTTGCCATATCAGCAATGTGTTTCAATGATGAAGTTTAGAACATTAAACAACAATTTGCCTGGACAGAAAGAACGTTATCTTAACATCCCGAGGTCAGAAAGAACTTGCACCAAATGTGTATCACAAGACATAGGTGATGAATTCCATTATTTATTTGTCTGTGATTTTTTCAAAGAAGAAAGAGCTGAGTTGTTACCACCTTACTATTGGAAAAAACCTAATGCACTTAAATTTAAAAAGTTGTTTGCTACTAAGAAAAATAAATTGCTAAAGAATATTTTGGACTTTATTAATAGAATTTGTAACAG
Source organism: Littorina saxatilis (assembly GCF_037325665.1). Classification (NCBI taxonomy): domain Eukaryota; kingdom Metazoa; phylum Mollusca; class Gastropoda; order Littorinimorpha; family Littorinidae; genus Littorina; species Littorina saxatilis. The sequence continues at coordinate 85,223,879 of NC_090245.1, forward strand.
AAGTTTTTCATAATTTTTTTATTTTTTTATTTATTTTATTTATTATATTATATTAGCATATATCATGATTGTATTGATTGTATTTATTGTTCAAAATGCCCCCATGGGTTATGGACTAATAAAACTTGAACTTGAACTTGAACTTGATTGACAGAGGTGTTAGTTACCAAATAGATTCAACACCAAAGTTAATAAAAAAAAAATTGTTTAAAGCAACACTCTGCACAGAAAGCAGACAGGCTGTAGATTTGTGACATGAGTGTACGCGGTAGGATGCTCTTATTTGAGGTAAAAACCTGTACGGGTTTATGATTTGTTTGTTCGTTCATGGGCTGAAACTCCCACGGCTTTTACGTGTATGACCGTTTTTACCCCGCCATTTAGGCAGCCATACGGAGGAAGCATGCTGGGTATTTTCGTGTTTCTATAACCCACCGAACTCTGACATGGATTACAGGATCTTTTTCGTGCGCACTTGGTCTTGTGCTTGCGTGTACACACGGGGGTGTTCGGACACCGAGGAGAGTCTGCACACAAAGTTGACTCTGAGAAATAAATCTCTCGCCGAACGTGGGGACGAACTCACGCTGACAGCGGCCAACTGGATACAAATCCAGCGCGCTACCGACTGTGCTACATCCCCGCCCGGGTTTATGATGATTTATAAGATTTACGCGGGAAAGAAAGAACCTTTAAACCTCCAACAATGCCGTAAGTTTATGCCCTGGGGATACAAGGACAAAGCAAAAGTTCAACACAACCATGGGTGATTGTGGTTGCGTCAAAATCGAACTCATATTTCATTAGATCGACTCTACACACACACAAACACACACACACAATATCCATCCTCTTAATGGAAAAATAACAGAAGAGACAATGAAAGCATTTAAACTCAATGCGAATAAGAAAAACGGTATCGGACAAAAAGATATATTAAAAGCATTAAACAGAATGCAAATAAGAAAAGAGGTAATGGAAGTATGAGAGACACAATGGTAAGGAACTCGGAATTCGTGATCCGAAAGAAACGACTCTTTGCTGGACGAACTGCACGCGCATTGAAACGACCTTCGCGCCTGAGGGAGTTGGGGCAATGGTGGTGGTGGGGGTTGGGGGGGGGGGGGGGGGGGGGGGGGTGGGGGGGGGGAGAGTCAGGAAGAAAAAGATAATAATACACATATATGGTCAGGGTGCCTACGTAAACATAGAAATCCACATCAGAAAAGAAGATTGGATCCGTGATTATTTTTTTTTAAAGAAGAAAAAGAAGAAAGAAACTCTTGACAATCCTTGCTAGTGAAACTTCTTCTTCTTCTTCGTTCATGGGCTGAAACTCCCACGTTCTCTCATGCTTTTGCACGAGTAGATTTTTACTTGTATGACCGTTTTTACCCCGCCATTCAGGCAGCCATACGCCGCTTTCGGGCCCGATGGCGCGGAACATGGATGTGTGTGTGTGTGTGTGTGGAGGGGGGGGGGGGTGGAGGGATACAAAAACGCAGAAAAACAAACTCCTTTAGACGTTCTACAAAATGGCTTTTCTGAACCGAGATTCAAGAGAATGGACACTTGTTTTCCATTAAGCGCGTTAATTTCTATATATTCTGCATATTTTAACGAGAGCAAATGAGGATCCATGAAAAGATCAATGAACGCGCGCAGCTAATGAATCTACTCGACCAAGGAGGGCCGAATATAGGACAGTTCACAAATTTATGAACGAGTTGTATATGATTAGCCCAGAGAATGCCGATACAAAATTACAGGGCGGGAAGATGATGATAATGTGGCAAAGTGCACACTGGTTTCTCACTTGTCGTTTCATTATTTTCTTGGTCCTTTTCTGTTCCTACTTTTTAAGTCTCCTCCTTCCAACACAGCTCCCACCACAACCTCTCTCTCTCTCTCTCTCTCTCTCTCTCTCTCTCTCTCTCTGGCTATATATCTATTTGTGTTTTTCTTTTCATTTTTGTTTTAGATGTTGTTGTCACCTTTACGAGAAAATCTGGACAGAAAACGTGTTGATAAGTTCTGATGTTTGGGAATTAATTATGTGCTTGTATTGCCCGTCATAAAAAAAGCTTTTCTCTTCGCCGGATCACCAGTTTTGCTGATTATATAGTGGAAATGCATAAGTTTCGGTGAGCCTAGATATCATGAGATATAATTCCATTGCCTTTTTTGTCACTCACTTTCACGCACGCACGCACGCTAGCACGTCCGCTCGCACACACACACACATCCACACACCTACACTGTCGTGTCAATGTCGATAAGTATCGATATTCAGTCTCCTGCACCGTTCACCTAGCTTACAGCGAGATCAGTAAGTGGGTGGAAGAATCACGGTCTGATTCAGCTTTTCTCATCCACTAAAACTCGCACTCAAAAATCCATACAACATACCCCGGCACAGTCACTGACTGCAAAGACACCGATATTTTCCCCCCAGGTTTTTGCCACGCATGCATGCTTGTTACAAGATTCGACATTTCTGTGATGTTTACCCGAAAGCTAAACAGAGATCATTGACCGAGACCGACAAATGTTGTTATACCTCACGAGATTGGCATGTGTGTGTATGTGTGTGTGTGTGTGTGTGTGTGTGTGTGTGTGTGTGTGTGTGTGCGTGCGTGCGTGCGTGCGCGTGTTTATGCTTGCGTGCGTGCGTGCGTGCGCGTGTTTATGCTTGCGTGCGTTTGTGCGTGCGTGCCTGTTTGTCAGTCTGTCTGCGCGTATGTGTCTGTTGGTCAGTCTGTCTGTGAATGCATTGCATCTGTGCGTCATCATGCGAGTAGAACTTCGAAAAAAAAGTCAAAGGGTAGGTGCGATGGTGCAATTCTTGGAGTTGGAAAGAAATAAGAAATTACTGTATACTTCATGTAATTTGCAAAATACTGCCAGACTGCCAAGTCGCGCGATTAAATTGCCAGAGCTTCGTTGTTTTGCGAGAAGTGGTCTGAATAACTGTTCTGCCCGTGGCTTCGGTCAGTGAGGCAGACTGTGGGCGAGTTTGGTTTAAACATAAGTTTATTTTAACAAGTTACAATCATGACATGTAACCTATACAAAATACACAGGTGAGTTTCAATGGTCGACCCTAGTCTAGTCTGGTTAGTCCACTCGGGTCGCTGCGCTGAAACGTGGTCTGTTCAAACCATACACATCTAAAATTGCCGTCGCTAGATAGATGTTCTTAGAATTTCTTAACGATCAGACAACGCACATAAACAAACTCAATATCCACCAAATCTTTCAGGCAAAGATAGCCAACACTACATCAAACTAGTTGTAAATGCAGAATGTGCTTTGAAATGAACAGCACCGTGTAAAGTTTGTCTCGTAAGTAAAACATCACTTGACAGATCGCACTCACCGCACCTTTGACGCCATTTTGGAACCCCACACACCCTCGGCTGTGTTCGGGTCGGACTTGAGCAACCAGAGTGACGTCATCCGGTTCAACCAGAACTTTAGTGACTAGGGTCGCCAATCAGTGAAACTCGACCTGTGTAGCGGCCGCGAACCATTTTGCCACACACAATAAGTAACACTGTACTTGAAAGCAAATGTATCTAAGTTATTGAAACGCCGATGATAATTTCAAAAAGTGCTTCTGCGTGTACATTTTTATCAACTAGGCAAAACCATGGTAACGCGTGACTGGATCTGGTCAGCGCGCTGGGCTATGCGTGATACAAAAGCTGCCCGCATTGAAGTTAAAATTCCTTATTTCTAGCTCAAAAGATCTCTCGGCAAGTCCCCTGTTGCTGTTGTAGTTGTACCCTCTGATTTTCATTTAATATAATCGATATGTCGAAAAGGGAATAAATAAAAAATGTAAATAAAAATTGTAAATGTTTATTGCAGACTTCCGTGTTAAACAATTCGGCCCAACATTTCATTTCTGCCAATGCTTTTACATGGGATAAGGACATTTATCCACTTTGACACATATACAAAATCAGAAGTCTGACTGCATTTTGTGCGCAGTGGAAAGTGTAATTTTCTTCATAACAGAATATCCAATTCTGCACAGGGAGCAACCAAGATATTGATTTTGGGTATGTGACCAACTGGAGGGATGGTCAAATCCCATGTTAAAGCCTGGACAGATAAGATCTGAACTAGTTGATAGAACAGCTTCCACAGGAAGGACTGTGCCTTTGATATCAAATCACTCAAATGTCTGGAAAAATCTATTATTTTCCACTCTCATTTCAGTTCTTAATTGTTCATTTTGCTAACGTACGATATCCTACATAAACTGTGGAAATATTGCGTGCATAATGAAATTGATCAATATCTTTTCATAGATAAAAGATAAAATCACTGGCAAAATTGAAAATATGGCTTAGACGCAAGTGGCTAACACAATGCCGACCTTGTTTTTTTTACTTCAATAGACGACCACAGAAAAAGGAAACACAAAGACCACAGACAAAGGAAGCGCAAAAACGAAGACAGGAATAGCTAT
>NC_090245.1:85233358-85285858 GCF_037325665.1 Littorina saxatilis
TTTTTATTCCACTGATTTAGTTTATACACATTTTCAACCAAACAAAACAACATTATATATTTTGGGATTTGGAAGACAGTAATATCAAATTTGTTAATCTGGTGCCAAAGAAAAAAACCTTAAAATAACACATTCATCTACGAATTTCCAAGGTACTTAGCTGAAATGCAATCCCATATTCCGGAACGAACCAATGAACACTGACTTGGTACGTGTTTTGAAGAAATGTTTGAAAAGGAAATGATGACATAATCTTATATCGCTATCAACAACAACAACAACAACAACAACAACAACAACAACAACAACAACAACACCAACACCACCACCAACACCAACAACAACAACAACAAAGAGAGGGAGAGAGAGAAAAACGACACAAGCAAATGCCGTCGGGAATTTGTATACCATTTTTGATTTAAAATAAATCTGTTCAGTAGTTTGGGAGATATGCCTTTCACAAACAGACTTGTCAGACACCAACACACATACCCCCCCCCCCCCCCAATCGTTAAATTATTCAGTCAAGCATTGACTGAATGTAAAATAAAATGAAGGCGTTATGCCTTTATTTATAAGATAATGTATGAAATTTGAATATATAGGGTATCTATATATATTACTACTGAATAAATTCATAAAATTGATAAGAAAACAAAATACAGATTGCAATAGCTTATTTCAATCAATACTGTTTATAAATACTGTTTGTTTTACGTCTTTGGGACACGCCAATTGGGAGAGTCATCTTTTTATATTTAGTCAAGTTTTGACTAAATATTTTAACATCGAAGGGGAATCGAAACGAGGGTCGTGGTGTATGTGCGTGTGTGTGTGTGTGTGTGTGTGTCTGTGTGTGTGTGTGTAGAGCGATTCAGACTAAACTACTGGATCGATCTTTATGAAATTTGACATGAGAGTTCCTGGGTATGAAATCCCCGAACGTTTTTTTCATTTTTTTGATAAATGTCTTTGATGACGTCATATCCGTCTTTTCGTGAAAGTTGAGGCGGCACTGTCACGCCCTCATTTTTCAACCAAATTGGTTGAAATTTTGGTCAAGTAATCTTCGACGAAGCCCGGACTTCGGTATTGCATTTCAGCTTGGTGGCTTAAAAATTAATTAATGACTTTGGTCATTAACAAGAAGAGCAAACGCTCGATCGAGTCACTTTCGCAGTTCTGAATATTATATGAGGCATCAGATGGACAGGAAGAAATTGCTATTCACAACACAATGCATACCTGAAGAACATGCCTGTGACCTTGAAAAAGGTCAAAGGTCACCAAAGCAGACGTCAAAGTGTAGAGGTCACTGGGAGTCACGTTCACATAAAATTTGAGCCCGGTCACTTTTATAGTTTCCGAGAAAAGCCCAACGTTAAGTTGTGTGTTGCCGAACAGAAAAGGCTAGTTATCTCCCTTGTTTTTCTGATAACGTTCGTAAAAGGCTACAGATGTAAATACTTTGATGTAAAGAATAATCCTACAAAGTTTCAATCACATCCGATGAACTTTGTCAAAGATATAAAATGTCTAATTTTTCCTTTGACGCTGACCTGTGACCTTGAAAAAGGTCAAAGGTCAACGAAACCATCGTTAAAGTGTAGAGGTCATTGGAGGTCACGACTAAACAAAATATGAGCCCGATCGCTTTGATAGTTTCCGAGAAAAGTCCAACGTTAAGGTGGTGTCTACGGCCGGCCGGCCGGACAGACTAACACTGACCGATTACATAGAGTCACTTTTTCTCAAGTGACTCAAAAATCTGAAAATTGTAAAAAAAAAATAAAAATTTATAAAACGATCCAAATTTACGTTTATCTTATTCTCCATCATTTGCTGATTCCAAAAACATATAAATATGTTATATTCGGATTAAAAACAAGCTCTGAAAATTAAATATATAAAAATTATTATCAAAATTAAATTGTCCAAATCAATTTAAAAACACTTTCATCTTATTCCTTGTCGGTTCCTGATTCCAAAAACATATAGATATGATATGTTTGGATTAAAAACACGCTCAGAAAGTTAAAACAAAAAGAGGTAGGGCCTACAGAAAAGCGTGCTATCCTTCTTAGCGCAACTACTACCCCGCTCTTCTTGTCAATTTCATTGCCTTTGCCATGAGCGGTGGACTGACGATGCTACGAGTATACGGTCTTGCTGAAAAATGGCATTGCGTTCAGTTTCATTCTGTGAGTTCGACAGCTACTTGACTAAATATTGTATTTTCGCCTTACGCGACTTGTTTAGTTTGACCTCACATGATTAGACTCTACCCTTAACTGAAGTTGAAGCTACTTTTTGTCTGCTATTTTGCTGCAGTCAAAATTCAACTGGTAGAAACTGACAAACTACCTTACCTGCAGGAAATGTAGACCCTTGTCCAAACACGCAGACACAAAAGATGGACCAAATCAGATACATCACACACACTCGTCGGCTACACGTCCGCACAGAACCCATACTGGCCAGAGAATGGTGGCCCGATTCCGGCTTCGCTCTGCCGCACAGGCTCCTGGTTCTCTGCTTCTAACCAATACTGGATCGCGCGAGGATGCAGTTCTCACTATGTGTAGCCTACATACCCTGTTACTGGACCTCTGCGCGGCCAGAGTCAGAAGGTGTGAGTTAACCAGTGCTTGCGTTTTGACGATAACTATGAACGTTCCAGTTATACGGTGTATGTTGGTCTGAATGCATATGTTTGTGTGTGTGAAGCGATTCACATAAAACTACGTACATATGTCAATGAACATTCTTCCAGATGACATCCCCAGACAGCGTTTTCCTTTTGTTGATAAAGATGTTTGATATTGTCTAATCCGACTTTCAAAAAAAGTTGAGGCGGCACTGTGACGATCGCATTTTTCGATCAAATTCATTCAGATTTCGGTCAAACATTTTTTGACCAGGTCCGTACTATGGGAGTTGCATTAGAGAGTTTCTGTGTGTGTGTGTGTGTGTGTGTGTGTGTGTGTGTGTGTGTGTGTGTGTGTGTGTGTGTGTGTGTGTGTTTGTGTGTGTAATCGTGTGTCAGTGTAATTTGATAAAATGAAAAAAAGACAAAAAAGCTTATGCTTGTGTATACAGCCTGTTCCAAAAGAAACGCAACCAACCTGTTTGCAAAATCAAAGTGCAAAATTTATTTTGCAAATAATATTTCATGAAGTTACATACGTGACGACATAGGGACAACTCAAGTTTCAACTGAGCTGGCAATACAGTAGAAAATAGCAGTGACTTCTTCAGCTGGACTGACGGCAGAATGCCTCGTTTGTCTAAAAATCAGTGAAAGAGAGCGTGCTATTGGCATGCTTGCCGCTGGCCAAACGGCCCAAGCAGTCAGTCAGGTCATGAAAAGATTTGGAAATGTACCAAAAATGAAATATGTAACTTCATGAAATATTATTTGCAAAAGAAACGCTGGTGGAGGACACATCCGTTATTAAACGCAGAAAAGGGACATAAATTGTGCTTCAATTGTCATTGTTTTCCACTTTTATTGTTAAACCTGTTTTGTTCCACATGTTGTGATTTGAAAATGTACCAAAAATAAAATATGTAACTTCATGAAATATTATTTGCGAAATAAATTTTGCACTTTGATTTTGGAAACAGGTTGGTTGCGTTTCTTTTGGAACAGGCTGTATGTATGTGCGTTTGTCTTTTTGTCTGTCTGGGACTGGGTCTCTGTGTTTGCATGTCAATGTCTGCTTTTTTAATAGTCAGCGTTCACGCGTACGGGTGTGTGAGCGTCCGAATATTGTGGTGAACCAAAGGGTTGCTAGAATCTTAATAACAGGAAAGCCACACTGTACTATGACGCATCAACTCAGAATAAATGTTTTCCCCAGTACCAAACTTGAAAACAATTTTATCGATGTTTCGTGTCGTTCTGAATGTTTCATACTTCGCCCAGTAATCAAAAGATTAAACATGTCGACTCTCTAATCAAGGATAAGATCAATAGGAACAGAGGAGTGTTTACGTGATCTTTGTTGGAGGTAGAATTGATGTTTGATCGGAATAGAAATTGGCTCGCAAAAAGCTGCTTTGGATGGCTGTTTCTCAGCGTTTTCTCTCTTTGTAAAACTTTTGACAAGCCATGCAGTGTATGCATGCAGTGAAGTAATCTTTTATCGAAAAAAAAAATCATATTTCTCAAAGTCGCAGTGCTAAAAAAATGTCTTGGACTTTAGTGAATAGAAATTGTTATTTGCTTTTAAGTTTGGCGACAGTAGAAACTGCTATCTTCTTATTTTCTTTTCTTTTTTTCTTCTTCTTTTTTTTGGGGGGGGGGGGGGGGTTGTGGAAGTAGAGGTTACATGCCGAGTTTCAGTGATTATTAAAACTAATGGTCGAAGTTAGCGCATACCTGTCAAGTCTTACGTTTTTCGCGTAATTCTTACGGAATTTTGATGTTTTTCAAGTCTTACGGCGTAAGCCGAAGATCTTACGGTTTTTACAAAACAATTTGGTCAATTAAAAAAAGATCGCAAAGGTTTGTCCCAGAACAAAGTAACAGCTACAAAATCTCGCGGTAACTGATCCGGCGGAAGTACAAGGCAACGTGCAAGTGCACACCGTCAGCGCGATCTGACCGAGTACTGCGGTGCGACCACGCACGACCTCAAATTAAAGCAGTTACATGTACTATTGTTGTTGTTCTCCCGGGTATCTATATATATCTATATATATATATATACGACTAGTGTCTGTCTGTCTGTCTGTCTGTCTGTTCGCGATGCACGGCCAAAGTTCTCGGTGGATCTTTTTCAAATTTGGACACCGTATTCAGCGCTGTGCGCGCTGAACCGATTTTGTTTTGTTTTGATTTTTTGTTGTCGGGATCCACTACCAGTAACTATTATCTTCTCCAGTGTTTTCAGCCGCGATTATCTCCCTTCCTCCGTGTGGCGTCAATCCATATTCCCGTTACTACGTTACTATTTTTAGAAGGTCACTGCACGTTACTATTTTTAGAAGGTCTCCAGTGTTTTGCGCGTTTATCTCCTTTCCTTCGTGCGCCGGCGAAGCCGGCGTCCCACGCGCAGCCTGGTATTCGGCTCTACTTCTTCCCGGCGAAGCGGGTAATCATCTAGTCTTCAATGTATTTTCTCATGTTGTGAGAAGTTTTAAGCCATAAAAATGAAACTAAGGGAGTTGTGATGCATTTTCGAAGAGCTCGCGATCGAAAGCGAAAGGAGCTGGATTTCCGTGTCACGTCCAATCATGTCGGACTTGTTTTTAGAACACGCGCGACCTCAAAATAAAGCATTTACATGTCATATTTTTGTTGTTCTAGTATCTACACAGTATTTTCTCACGTTGTACCAAGTGTGAAGCCATATAAATAAAAAAAATAAGGGCGTTGTGATGCATTTTCGAAGAGGTAGAGAGCGAAAGTTGGCACCGGATGTTTGTCACAACCGATCACAATCATATACGACTTGTTTTTAGAACATGCGCGACCTCAAACTAAAGCATTAATATGTCATATTTTTGTTGATCTGGTATTTGTCCTTGATTGCTGAGACACACATCCGCACCGAATTTGCATACCAGCGCTCATTGGTTAAAAACAGGATATTCGATGATTACTTTCCCGTGGGTAGCTTCCCTTTTCTGCACAATATTTACATATGTTTTTAACCAATGAGCGCTGGTATGCAAATTCGGTGCGGATGCATGAGTTTGACGTCCGGTGGAAGTTGGCGGCTCGCAAACGAAGATTCGTCCAAATGATGGTTAAAAACAACCTGCAAGGGACGGAAGCTGAAAATTAAAGGTACATACAGTTCAAACAATCATTCAACTGTATTTATTTGACCTTACACAGACTGTAGGAAGAGGCAAACCGTCTTGAACAATATTTTTCCCCAGGAAGCGACTCCAAGAACACAGAAGACTCGAAGGTGAGTGACGTACCTTGTAGTCTTTCTGTGATAGTAGTAGTCCAGTGGACGATACCTTCCGCCTGTGGTCCAAGCAACTCAGTTCAGAAAATGTGGAAGGGGAACTACTCTTATCGCTAGACAGTACGAGAGTTACTTGCCTTGGAAGTTTGCTTGCACTCATAAGAGATCTAAAGCGAGTTTCTCTGCACTGATCGTTAGATTTGGATTTAGAAAACAACCAAACTCATGGATTTTATATGGAGATTAATGTGTTCAAGCCTGTAGTTGCTAGTTTAAATGCAGTATGTTTGTATTGTTTGGTCTAGAGATGTATATTTCGTACATTAGAGCGTTCGGAACTTTTCAATCGCTAAAGTAGTTCCCTCAAAGTCTAGCTCATCAACCTGTGAGCTATCGAGGATTCAGGCCCGTTATTGGGTAAGTGATTTTGGTTGTTGATTAAGTTGGGTGCGTATCGCTAGCGCTATGTGTCATTTGTGCCACGTGTCATTTGTCCTACGTGTCACTGTGCTACGTGCCGCACGCACATACACACACACACACACACACAGAGACAGACACACACACAACACACACAAACACACACTGATTGATTAGTGCTACAAATAATTTGTCTATGACTTGCTATCATTCGTTCATTATCACTACGTGTCGACAGCACTACATCTTTTAGCGCTACGTGTCATTATCACTACGTGTCGATACCACTAATTACTGACGACACTCTCTTTCTCATTTTTTCTCTCGCTCTCACTCCTTCTGGTTTGTGTGTGTGTATGTATGTCTCGGTTTCAGTGTGTGTGTTTGTGTGTGTTGTGTGTGTGTCTGTCTGTGTGTGTGTGTATGTGCGTGTGTGCGTGTCTCTCTCTATCTTTCTCTCTCTCTCTTGCTCACTCGCTGGTTCACTCACTCTGTCTCTCTGTCTCTATCTGTCTGTCTGTCTCTCTCTCTTTGTGGCCTTAATATAATAAACCATTCTGAGTTCTGAGTACTCTCTCTCTCTCTCTCTTAATCGCTCTTTCTCTGTACCTCTTTAAAAATCGCTCTCTCCTTGTCTCTCCTCTCCTTCTCTCTCCCTATCTGTCTTTCTGTCTTCTCTCGCTCTTTCTTTCTCGCTCGCTCTTTCCCCCTCCCCACTCTCTCCCTTTCCCCCTCTTTCCCCCTCTCTCTCTCTCTCGTATTATAGCGTATATGTTTTTCTGTGTGTGAGTTTGTGTGTACGATACCGTGTGTACGTATGCGTTTGTGCGTGTGTGTGTGTGTGTGTGTGCGTGTGCGTGTGTGTGTGTGAGAGAGAGAGAGAGAGAGAGAGAGAGAGAGAGAGAGAGAGAGAGAGAGAGAGAGAGAGAGAGAGAGTGCTCAGAATGGTTTTGGCCACAGACTCATATACAAACCACGCAGGATGGGGGAAGAACAAAATCAAAACAAAACAAACACACACCAACTACATCCATGAAATAAATACGTGGTTAAAAAAAGAGAGAGTGAGAGCGAGAGAGACACACACACACACACACAAACACACACACACAGACAGACAGCCATGCAGACAATATTATATACACACACTCACACGCACACACAAAGGGAAGTGTCTGCCGTTTGAACATGTAGTAGTGCTATCGACACGTAGCGCTATCGACACGCAGCGCTACAGTACATTGTTTTTTCAAAAATAGTGATATCGACACGTAGTTCTATTGAGACGTAGTGATAATGGCATGTGTGCATTGTGGCGATAGCACTACGTGCCGATAGCACTACTGCTTTTGGCAATTTGTGTCGATAGCACTACAGAAAATAGCGCAAACGATAGGCCTACGTAGCACAAATGACACGTAGCGCTAGCGGGACGCACCGATTGAGTTACCGAAAAATAACTAGCCCTACACGTTTACAGAGAGAAAGAAGCAGAGGGGGGGAATAACAAAAAATAACTAGCCCTACACGTTTACAGAGAGAAAGAGCAGAGGGGGGAATAATGTTGTTTCTGTCCTCTTCCATTTCGTAGTTCTCCGCGTCTTCTTTCTCTTTTCTTGCTCTTAATGCAAGATCTGCCACCCCGAAGAAAACTCCATGGACAAGCGTTCACCAACCGTCACTGGTGTGAATTCGTTGATGGCGACCTTAGTTTTCATCATTTAAGTTCAGCAACTGTCTGCGCAACAGCCGTTTATAAACTTTTTTTAGTCCTAATTTGGATAATATTCATACGTAAAACATACGCGAGGAGCAACATTTCCAGATGTTTTATAAACTTGAGGGCTTTCTCTTCAGATATACAGAGACTGAACCTTCCTTCCTGTGTAAACGATCATGTAAACCGCCACACATCTGTATGTTTATACATTAAGGTTTTTACATGTGATTAGGGCATCCTTCAACGTGGAAACACACACCAAACAAACAGCCAAGCTGCTTTTTCTTGACTGTTGGAATCCTTGCTAATTTTGCAACGTACACTTGACCTAATCTGCAAAAACGAACAATCAATCAATCAATATGAGGCTTATATCGCGCGTATTCCGTGGGTACAGCTCTAAGCGCAGGGATTTATTTTTTTATTTTTTATTTTATGCAATTTATATCGCGCACATATTCAAGGCGCAGGGATTTATTTATGCCGTGTGAGATGGATTTTTTTTTTACACAATACATCACGCATTCACATCGGCCAGCAGATCGCAGCCATTTCGGCGCATATCCTACTTTTCACGGCCTATTATTCCAAGTCACACGGCTATTTTGGTGGACATTTTTATCTATGCCTATACAATTTTTCCAGGAAAGACCCTTTTGTCAATCGTGGGATCTTTAACGTGCACACCCCAATGTAGTGTACACGACTCGAGGGACCTCGGTTTTTCGTCTCATCCGAAAGACGAGCACTTGAACCCACCACCTAGGTTAGGAAAAGGGGGAGAAAATTGCTGACGCCCTGACCCAGGGTCGAACTCGCAACCTCTCGCTTCCCAGCGCAAGTGCGTTACCACTCGGCCACCCAGACAATACAAACAATAGCAAAGAACTCCTACTCCTTACGGAACGCAGCCAGACTGTTGACTTGTACGATCTGCGCAAGTGTTATGATGATCCTTTTTCATGTATCAGTCTGGAAATAGCTGTGGCTTTTTAAAAGATTGTTTACATTTCCACAGGAAAGAATGTGTCTTTAACAACTGCCAACGTCGTCATACTTGTTTGTGAAACGTGAATTTCTCGGGCCGCACCTCTAATGTAATTTTCATGTTTTGAACTCCGTGTCGCATAGATTGTCCTCTCCTGCTCACGATTAATACCACTAAGTCATCGGTCAATAATTATGACGGATCCTGCCACTCGTGGGCAAATCATAGAAAGAAGGGTAGGGAGTGAGGGAGGGGGATAACTAGAGAAGAGAGCGAGGCTAAAGAGAAGGAGAACAGAGATGGGAGAGGGGGGAGAGAGGGGATGAGAGACAGAGGGAGAGAGAGAGCGAGTAGAGGGGGAAAAGAGAGGTGAGGACAGAGAGAGAGCAGAGAGAGGGGACAGAGAGAGAGAGAGAGAGAGAGAGAGAGAGAGAGAGAGAGAGAGAGAGAGAGAGGAGGAAGGAGAGAGTTATAGAAGGGAGTGACAGAGACAGATGTATGAGATAGAGAGGAGGAGGAGTAGGAGGAGGAGGAAAAAGAGAGAGAGAGAGAGAGAGAGAGATAGGGAGAGAGAGAGAGATGGGTGAGAGAGAGAGAGAGAGAGCGACTGAGAGAGAGAGAGAGAAAAAGAGAGATTGAGAGAGAGAGAGAGATAGAGGGGAGAAGGAGAAATAAGGCAGAGAAAGAGAGAGAGAGAGAGAGAGAGAGAGAGAGAGAGAGAGAGAGAGAGAGAGAGAGAGAAAGAAAGAGAGAAAGAAAGAGAGGGGGGGAGGAGAGGGTGGAGAGGGAAAGATAAGAGAGAGAGGGAGAGAGAGAGAGAGAGGGAGGGGGAGGGAGAGAGGGAGAAATAGAATGAGATTTAAACGGAACAGATCAGTCAAGCACACTCTAAGGTAGGTCGAATGATTGCAGTTTCATCAATAGGAGAACGAATTGATAATCGTTAAATGCACAAGCCTGACTTGTGAGCTGGTTGAGTGACCTTAACAATAGGGTATAAACACGAAGCATGAGAATGCAACGACCGACCGACAAGCCAAGATAAACAAAGACAGAGAGACAGACATGACTGGGTAGACAGACCGACAGACAGACAAACACGCACGCACGCATGCACACACACACACACACACAAAGACAGACAGACAGACAGACAGACAGACAGACACACACACGACACACACACACACACACACACACACACAAAGACACAGGCAGACAGACAGACAAACCGACACACACACACACACACACACATTCACACACACACACACACACACACAGTGACACACACAATCACACACACACACTCATGAACGCACGAATGCATAAAAACACACCACTGTAACAGTTGACTGATTTTGTGTGTACATGTCATGCATCTATACATGGCTTGCTGTGTCGTACCAGATTTACACGAGTTGTTTTTTTAAATATTTAACTGCGAACGAAAGCGAGCTGTTCACTATTTGAAAAAGCAACGAGTGTAAATCTGGTACGACACAGCAAGCCATGTAGTATTCTGTTTATCCTACATACTGTACTTACGTGTATTATACTGAAAATGTCCTGCAGTCGAGGCAGATTAATTGAAGACGCTTGTTTTGGAACCTCGATCTCTTCTAAAGCCTCGTGCAATCTATTACGTCAAAGCAAAGAAACGTCACTCTGAAAGTGTGGTGTGACGTGTTAGTTCTAAAGATTCATCGAGGGTAATTAGCGAGCGCAATTTTTGTTTCTATAATGACGTTTGTCTCGGTGACTTTGGCATCATAAGCAGTGGAAAAACAGGTCCCTGCCAGACTTGCTTGACATGACCTCATTTACATGATATACACACGTGTGATTTGAACGATTCTTATCTCACGGGTTACAAATGGCGGTAAACAACAAAACGAACAAAAAATGTTATCATCTGGTCACAGTGTAGACCTAACGTGACAACATACTCCATCCCTCTGAAGGTAAAGAAAAAATGCTAGAAATATGTATACACGATGATAAAAATAAGGGATCTAGAGGACCAGAAGTAGATCTAATATTATGCTAACTTGTTCAGGTTCAATGGTGCCCCAAAAGGCCTTCCATTGATCTGTTTGACACTCCTTCTTACGCCTAGCGCATCTGAACCAATTTCATGCATTTTGAGCTCAGCTCACGAGTGTCCCATTAAATCTATTTAAAATATAGTTAAGTAACAGCACCTGGACTGATTTAAGGGAAAGAACATAAACTGTATATAAGAAGCTCCGTTGCAATGCAAGTCGCTAGGTTGTGATATTTTTATTATGACACTGTTAGATCGAGGAAGTTTGATTGCAACCAAGGCATTACTGTGTGGTCCTCTCTTATTCTTACTTCGTCGAACATATCACAGCTGAGTTCAGGTAGTTATTAAGTATACATGTGTTTCATACAAAAGTATCGGCAGTTCGTACATTAATCATAACAACAGTCATGTTTGTACATGTATGTACAAATGCCAAATCATATATTAACCGACACAGCTGATTACAACGCATTTTTACATAAGCGGTCAAGCAATGACTTCAATTTTGTGCCTCAATAACAAAAATCAGCATCACAGCATATCTCTCTGTCTCCTCTCTCCCTCCCTCTCTCTCTCTCTCACACACACACACACACGCACACACACATACCCTTGTCTCTCTCTCTCTCTTTCTCTCTCTCAAGAAACATCGCGTGTACAATGCCGTCATTCTTTCCTTTCGCAGGAAAAGCCCATTCCTCTGGCTTCATATTGTGCCTGGGTTAGTCACAATACTCGTAATGGCACGCTCTCCAAAACAATCATCATGGCACTTTTCATGGAGCACTCCACCGGAGGGGGCATAGAAAGACCTAGGTGGTCAATGTGAATGAGTACACAAGCATCAACTTGTCAAATCTCTTGGATGTAGGTAAGAACATGTAATCCTTTATTAGAATATTTTCTAACTTGAGCTCGTTGTTAAATGTGTTGTTGTGTGTGTGAGTGAATGTGAATAACATTATGTTTAAACCAAATCTCATTGAGACGAAACACTGTAACTGAAAGAGAAATGAAGAACAGCGGCAGCTTCTTCTTCGCTCGTAGGGTACTCCTGAACTAAACTGCACTGAACTGAGCTGAACTATATAGTGCCTCTCCCGGAGTCGGTATCCCCAGATGACCTGCTTCGATCAGAACGACCATTCAGTTCTGCAAAGCCTTCCCCCTCTTGCTGTCGATATTGTTGTTCATATTGCTGATGTGGTTGTGGTAGTTGCTCCCTTGCCTGTTGCTGCTGGTTTAGCATGCGTTCCTGTTGTTGATGCGACGGTTGTTGAAGCTGTTGTCGTTGTGGGGATTCGTCGCGTGGACCTTGATTTTGCTGGCGGTGAGAAGCAGCAGCAGGACCATTATTCTCTTCTTGATCCGAGTAGTATGACGGAGCACAGTCGTATTCAAGGCTGGACTGGTTTAATCGATCATTTGCAAACTTTGGGGAAGAAGGAGGGGTAAGAGAGCATTTGCTCATCTCGCTCATGACCTCATCCAGTTCAGGAAACGAGCCAAAGATATCCGTGTCGTCTTCAGACCTGCCAGGCCTTCTATAGTTTATTGGTCCAGAGGGCTGTGTAGGGATCCCTTTGGGTGTATCCTCAGTCAAACATCCGCCATAAAGTTCTTGTTTCCTCTGCGAATCAGGCGGCTCTTCTCGTGATGTTTCTAAAGTTCCTTTCAATTGAGCATGTGTGGGCATTGTGAGTTCTGCTTCTTTACATGCAGCGCTGTTTGTGCGGTCTGCGTCTCGCAATTTTTTTTGAGGACTGTTTTCTGGGCTTAAAGTTGCTCTACTTGACAGAAAATATTCTTGTGGAAAGTGTGAGCTTTCTCTTGGGTGAACTGTTTGTGCTTCTTCTGAAGTTTTCTTTGTACTGTCTGGCGAAGCATTTTTTCCTTTAACTTTTGTATTGCTTCTGCCGTTGTCTCTCCTCATTTCGTCCTCTCCTCCTCTGGGAGGATATTCTGCAGATCCTGTCGGTTGGCCCTGCCCTCGCATGCTGCCTTTTTCTCCTTTTCTATTATCGGAAGCGAATTGGGATCCCGATGTTGTAGCTTGCCGTCCTTCCCGGAGTGTTTCTCCCGGAATGGTAGGAACGTTAGAATCTATTTCACTTTCCACGCCTTTTCCAACTGAAGACGGCAAATAAGGGCTAGAAGGTGTTGGCACACTAGTTTTGCCTACCTCTGACAATGGAACCTGATTATTGGGTGGATTAAAATTACTGTTGGTAGAAGTTTGACGCTGTGCAATGACCACACCACTTCCTCCTCCTTCTCCTCTTCCCCTAACCTCTTCTTCTTTCCAATTTCTTCTTTCGTTCCTTCCCCGCTCTCCTTCGAGCGAAGCATGACAAGATCTGGCGTGTTCTTCTCCGCTTCCCCAGAACAGCGTATCATCTTCCTGTCGATCGCATCGCCTTGTGGTTGCTTCTGGAGGCATTGGAGCGGAAGGCATCCGAGTTTTGGGACGAGCTCCCATTTTGTTCCAGTATTCTCGATGGAAACCAGTGGGATGTTGCCACTGTTGTTGAGGGCGAACCTGTGGGTACGGTTGAGGATGCTGACCGTACGGATTTGGGAAGTGCGTTGGATATTGCTGCTGCGGTCGCTGTTCGTATGAGAGTCCTTCTTGCCATGTGCGAGCCTCAGCTCGATAGCCAAAAGGATTTCCGTGTGCACATGACGGGCTTATTAGCTTTGGGACGCAAAAGTGGGCAGACCCCTGGACATCGATGTCAACTGAATGCGGAAGATACGATGACGTTTGACGCTGGAAAGTGTCAGGTGTGCTCTGCTCCCCCATGTTTGAGGGGCTTATGATCGACGATTGGTTGATGCTGGCTGATCTGAAACTGTCCCTATTGCAATGCATCGCGGTTGTTGTTAGGCTATCTGACGTCGCAGAAGCATATTCACCTCCTGAAGGAATTCGAGACGACTGTGTGTTCAAAACCGAGTCTTGTGATCTCTGAAATGAGGGGGAATCTGGTGTTCTTTGAGCTGCTGATGGAGGAGGCATTTCAAAATCAGTTCCATTTCTTGCTTCGTGATCTAAGTCTCTGGTTCCCTCTGATGCAGCACTAGCTATTCCGGTGGTATTGTTTTCAAAGTCTGTCGTCAGCGTGGAGCTGCTGAGGCTTGTGCCACTATTATTCAGCTGTTGAGTTGACTGCCTGTACCCAGAGGTATCAGCTGACAATACGAGACTACAAATATCTCGAGCTTGACGATTTTGGCCTTCTTGTATCACTTCGTTGACGGTTACTCGATCTGTGTTTAACCTAAACAGTTTATCATTAATCATCTTCCTTATTTTTTTCTCATTGCGCTCATCGAAGGCTCCATCTGAAGACACAACGGCCCCAATCAGCTGATTAAAACAAAGTTTTCCTTTTATCTTCGTAGTTTTTCCGACGTCAAGCGGAATAAGTGTATAGTGTCTTTGGGGGTCATGGTGCTGTATCCTATCTTCCAGACTGACAGACACAGCAAATCCGTTCAGTTTGTCATTGAAAAAATCTTCAGTTCGAAAGAAGAGAATGAAAGTTGTGTTTTCAATGACATGGTTGAATACATCTATCATTGTCTGACCTAGTTCACCGACACTGTCCAGTATTTCAACTCTGAGCTGCTCCCCGTTTCCTAATATGTCCATGTTTCGGATATTTTGAGAAACAGCTTCGGCCAGTGTCCTCTCCAATTCGCCGTGTAATGTCACCACATGGTATTTGTCACTGAAAACCGATGTCCTTTCTTTTTCTTCTACTCCCATAGTGAGAGAAGTAAGCACGCTCACTGGAGCATGCGATTGGTTGGTTGGTTGTTGGTTTTTAATGTGTCTTTAACCTGTTTGTCTATGGTGGACCGATTCAGTTTTGTTTCCTTTCCCAGTTTACATGGTGATTTCCGTGTCTGACACTATTTACAATTAGGTCTATCACAGTAAATTAAAGAAGGTTCTATAAAAGATCACTCCTTTTTACACTGGTTACTTCAAATCTTCAAAGAAAAAAACTTGATCTCCTTCAGAAAGTTAAAAATCTTGTCCGGGGGGACGTCTATGGTGGAGCATTTGAAACCTCTTGCGAACAGACCAAGTGTGTATTCTCATAGCTGCAACCCTGAGCTGTGACTAAACCTGAGAGGACATGTTGGCGCTGTAAGTAGGATCGTCTAACCAAAGGAGCATCAACGTTTTATGTCAAGAACTAATGTTGACATGAGTTCTGCTTAAACACACGTTCATTCCTGTTTGAACCATCATGTCAAGCATCACGGATTTATCCAGGTTTTTACATAGGATAAGAGCATCTTTCCATTTGGCCACATACCAAAAATCAATAATGATCAACTGACTTCAGAGGGAGAGATACTCCGACCAGGTATAAAGGCCTTCCTTAATTGAGGCCGAAATTGACTTTGCGAAGACTTTGTGAAGTCTTTTTTTTCACTGAAAATTCAGTGCTAAAGCTTCGTGCAGCGAGCTTTGTGAAGTAGACTTCGCAAAGTCGAGTTCGTCCAATTAATATCAGGCTTAAAGCTAAGTGTCTGATCGTGTATCATGAGGGCATGCCCTTCACACGCTTAATTCAGCTGGCATGGTTAAATCCTCAGCATCAGTTTCATCTTACAGAAGCATCACTGAAAAAATGTTTTACACCAGGCTTATGCAAGTATGGTATTTCATGTTATCTTCCAGGCAAAAGCTGTAGTTTATATCATACATACATGCACAAGCACATGTAAAATATGTCATGATGTTCAGTTTGCATCTACATTGTTATCATTACTATTGTCATTGTTATAAACTGTTTACTATACTTATACACACTCGTTCATTATGGTTTAAGTGGTCATTCTTATATAGTCTTATCTTTTACTAATGCCAATTGTATACACTATCATCATTATTGTTGTCAGTTTAGCATGCATACTGAATACAAAAAGCCACAATTAAGAGCATACCCGTCAAAAGCAGATGCCTATTAAGCTTTTGTGTGTGTATTTCAAATATATATAATTTATGTGAAGGAATGGTTGGCAAGAGTGGTGAACTGTTGAGGAATTCTCGTTTCGTACCCAATCCAAAAATGTCATACCACCGTTTGAATACCCATAAGGCAATGCTTCCTTCCACCTACAACTTGTCAACAAGAAAGTACGCGTCCACTCAGTCCGCAAAGTTTCATTTGCAATCACAGTGTTGGCTTGTTTCATAGTATGATTGTGTGAAGTGGTTGTCTCCCTTGGGTTGTTAGCACAAACAAATTCAGAACATAAATGGATTTATGGGAAACCATAAATGTTTTTTTTCGACTTAAGCACTCGTCTATCACAAATAGCACCAAAGACAGTGTCTCTCCGTCCGTCCGTCCGTGATTTCGCTGATAAAGCGCTAGTCGGTTTTATGGAGTTATGTTCTTGCACAGGCCATAATGAAATAATGGCTCATATTTGCAAGCATTTCTTAGCAAATAAGTATACTTGATTTTCTGTACAGTCATGGAAAGAGTCTCTTAACTATTCGTAACAAAGTTCAAGTATCGTCACCGTCGTAACTGTTCTTTACAAAGCTCCAGTATTCTACAGCCACAGCTAACGTGATTGAAGCCATAGTTTTTTCTATTCTTTTTTTATCGTGAAAATTTAGCAGTTGCCTTTGAAAGTGACTGACGAAGGTGGTTGGTTGTTGGTTTTTCATGTCCCCTCAACCAATTTTGCTACTCAAACGCACATATGTCAGTAAGTGGAACTTTCCGCAACCACCAATTTGTGGAGTTGAGTTGTCTCTGAGATAATAGTTTTCATTTCAGTCGAGAGGCTGTCTGATGAGGTTCACACAGCAATGTGATGTTCAGTCCGCTCCATCCCACATGATGTGACAGCATGTCCCCTCAACCAATTTGGCTACTCAAACGCATATAATATGTCAGTAAGTCGAACTTTCCGCAACCACCAATTTGTGGAGTTGAGTTGTATCTGAGATAATAGTTTTCATTTCAGTCGAGTGGCTGTCTGGTGAGGTTTACACGGCACAGTGATGTTCAGTCCGCTCCATCCCACATGATGTGACAGCACATATCGGTAAGGCACTAGGTTTTCCTGGGAAAATAGAAAAAAAGAAAATGTGTCGATCGTCAACAAATAATACAATTCTGCTTAAGAAAAATTGGTGCATGATTAAATCCAATTTTGTATCTGCCGTTTTTTGGTTGCGGCAAACCAGATGCAAACCCACTTGTTTCTAGGGACGCAGAAGGACAACAATGTCAATCACTTAGTTTTAGTTTTGGTGATATTCCTTCCCTTCAATCAGAAATTATTTGATCAATAAATCACTTTAATATTTTTTTAAAGGATAGTCGCCCAAACTTATCAAAAGTACGCACATGGACAAAAATAAACCCCCCAAAACAAAACACAATAAGTAATTTGGGGGAGGGGGGGGGGGGGGCAGACTGACGTTGAAATCAATGGCACATTTCCAAAAACAGTAGGTAAGGCAGTTGCAGTTTTGACTGGAATATATAATTATGTTAACCTACGTTTCTCCGATTCGGCGCACACACAGACATATAACAGGCAAAGGCACAGATAGACACGGACGCAGGTTAACATATATATATATGCCAGTCAAAACTGCAACAGCCTTACCTATTGATTTTGGAAATGTGCCATTCTTGCCAATGTGCATGTTTTATTTCACATGTCATGCTATAATATGCTCAATAGAAAAATACAGCAGTGTTTGTGTTTTCGTTCATAGGCTAAAACTCCCACGGCTTTTAATTGTATGACCGTTTTAACCCCGCCATTTTAGGCAGCCTTACGCCGCTTTCGGGGGAAACATGCTGGGTAATTTCGTGTTTCTCTAACCCACCGAAATACTCAGTTGTTCAAAATATGCGTTTCATGAAAAGTACATTAGCAGTCGACCAAGATAAGACAAGATAATTCTTTATTTATGACGGTGAGTTGTCATCTAGCTATAGACAAGACGTGGCCATGACATATTATACCAGTGTAGGTATGCATAATATTATTCTCTGCGTCACTCTGTGTTTTCACATTGTTGGCATATAAGCGGCAACAGTTCCATGACTGGTTTAGCCGGCTCCGCCTTAATTCAACCCGTTGAAGCATGTCTATTGTAGGTTTGGGGTAACTTACACATGTTTTCTTCAAGTCACTGGATTCACACTGGAGGCCTTACTGCCATATTAGGATCCAAAGTTATCACTCATGTGGTGAAGCCATAAAATTTACCTGAAATTTAATCTGTAAAACGCAAAGGAAAGAAAAATAATTATGATCAAACAGACAAAGACACCAACAAATTAAATTAAATTTAAAAAAAATCTGAGTTGAAATAAGATTGTGTCATTTTTTGCTGTATATAAGCATAAAGGGAGATAACAATCTTAATGAAGCAGACGACGGCTTCGCGTTAGTTTTTTGTTTGTTTTATCTCCCTTTACCAGGAAAGGCGCACCCATCTACATTGAAGATTTGTTGAAAGGTGTGAAAGCTTTCCCAAAGCAATGAGGTATGCACCCCTGCAACCAAAACCGTTCCTTTCGTTGCGGTTTGAACTCTTTAACCCCTCCCCCCTTTCCTTATGTTGGCAGTGCTACAATGGGTTCAGGCATATTAAACATTTCTGATGTTTCACCCACCGAATGCATCATTTTGTGAAGTTGATACATTGCTTTTCTCTCCTTTCATTACCCACCCACACACACACACACCACCACCACCACCACCACAGACACTACCTACCCCCTCCCCTCCCCCCCTATCTCCCTTTCTTATCGACATGCAGACATCAAAATCAGTCAGTGACTGACTGACAAAACTTAAGACTTCCATTTACTGTCATAAGATGATGTGAGGAGGCACGTAAGAGAGCTTACATTTTTAGCATATGTTGTTGCTGTTGTTCTTGATGGTGTTGGAGTGATGACAGTGGCGATGGTGAAGGTGGTGTTGGTGTTGCTGCTTTGGCTTCCACTGGCCACTGAGGTACTGTCCTCAGTCCTCCTTTGTTCCTAACAAAGCCAAGATAAACAATGACATGATATGCAAAGCGAAGGGAATTCAATGAGCTATATGTTGGGGTCACTACCTCTACTACTATTATCAACACTTTTATTCAGTTCTACCACTACTTTCACCGCCTTCACTACTACTACTATTATCACTACTACATGTACCACTGTCATCACCACAACTTTAATTACTACTACTACTATCATCACCACTACCACTAAACTACTACTACTACTACTGCTGCTGCTACTTTCATCCCCACCACTGCTACCGCTACTATATCATCCTGACCGACTACTACTGATATCATCCCCAGCACTACTACTGCTACTATATCATCCTGACCGACTACTACTAATTTCATCACAACCACTACTACTACTGATATCATCCCCACCACTACTACTGCTACTATATATCATCCTGACCGACTACTACTAATTTCATCACAACCACTACTACTACTGATATCATCCCCACCACTGCTACTGCTACTATATCATCCTGACCGACTACTACTAATTTCATCACAACCACTACTTCTATTACTACTATCATCATTACTACTGCCACAACTACTTTTACCAAAACCACTACTACTACATTTACCACTACCACTGCTGCTACTACTACTATACTTTCATCACAAACACTACTACTACTTTTGATCACCACCGCTACTACTATCATCACCACCACTACTACTTTCATCACTACTACTACTACCATCGCCCTTCTACCTCTGCCACTACTGTATCGTCACCATCACTACTACTACTACTACACCACCCCTGGCCATTACATATAGTACACTTTAAACGGTACATAAGGAGTGTTTTACGAAGTAAAAACTTGTCACACATAGACTAATGAATAATAATAATATACATATAGCTTGTCGATATTGATATCAGAAGAAAGTTTGCGACCTGAACAACGTGGTGTTGAAATACTGGACTGGTTATTAGTCTTCCTCCTCGTGCAAACCACCATGTAAATTCCCATAGATTTTTCCAGGCTTTCACATGAGATAAAAGTATTATTTTATGTAATAAATAATTAATTTAAAAAGTCCCACTCTGTGCGGGAATTATGGCCATGTAGTGCCATTGACGAAATACCCCCGAGTCAAGGCCAGTGTGCAAATCTAATGTGCAGGAGCAGAACAAAACACTCCGGCCAACAACAGAAAGAAGAAGTAACAAAAAGACAAAGAAGAACAAGAACAAGATAAACAAGAACAAGAACAAGAATAAGAACAAGAACAAGAACCACAACCATTACCACAAGAACAACAAGAACAACAACAACATTAACAGAAAGGGAATATTTGCAGGAAAGAGTCACAAGAAGGCAATATCCTTTGAGGACTGAAAGCTGTGTCTTGCTAAGTTGTGTCATCAGAAGTAAGGACAACATGCAGTTGCCACACATCCCATTATCGAAGCGAGTTTACGGGCAGTAGGCTCAAACAGAGTAGATGATCATACTCATTGTTTTGAGTCTTTCTTCCTGTCCGAGCCAGTAACAGTATGAGCCTACTTCTTCATCCCAGAACTTCATCACTCAGAGTATTCCCGGTACCGCCCACATTTGCTACTAGGCACCTTACCACCAGTCAATGCTTTCAAAGTGTCGGCGTGTTTGCTTGTACATTATACACAAGAATTTTCGCTTGGAAGGTGTGTAACAGACTGATATGTAGGCGAACACATGCTACTGGGTGCGATGGCTGTTTGCAAGATGGTATTCAAATACTCTCTAATCCCTCTTTAAACTAAAATTAATTCTAATGGATGTGGTAATTAATATATGTCGGCCATGCGCATGAACTCTTATTATTCTAGAATCAACATACCTGTCTGTATTCAAGGTGACATCGGTACATGTAATGCCCGATCCCATCTATTCTGTATTCTGTTTTTGTAGGTCAGCAGGTTTCGTGTTTGACGCACACTATGGAAATGAGTCATTCACAACTGACACGATCGACCGCACTGGAGATTTCCGATCTTAGAGCTAGCTCCAGTGGGCTTTCCCTGAGAATCAGGAATCAGGAATCAGGAATTTTACGCCGCTTGGAACCTTTTTAGGTTATTTGCGCGACGGGGGTGAGAGCGCACCGCCTATACGTTAAAAACAAACTACGGACCTATCAATTTTTTGTGTGTCCTCATAAAAACATCTAGACATGTTACTTCAAGTAATCCCTAGTTTAGGACACCCCATAACTTACACAATTTCCTATCATTGTTTGGGTGTTTGAGGAGCTGGGGGGGTAACGAGGGACGTAAAGCACCCAACATACACGCCGACCCCAGTCCTCTTATTTTAGCTTCC
This sequence comes from Littorina saxatilis, assembly GCF_037325665.1. Classification (NCBI taxonomy): domain Eukaryota; kingdom Metazoa; phylum Mollusca; class Gastropoda; order Littorinimorpha; family Littorinidae; genus Littorina; species Littorina saxatilis. The sequence continues at coordinate 85,254,853 of NC_090245.1, forward strand.
CTAATTTAAAATGTTTAAAAGCTGGTTTAAAAGTGATTCTCTAGATTTTAGAGCAGAGGGCCGCTTGTGGCACCTCTGCTTATTGCTGTTGAGAAAGCAGCAACAGATTTTGCCTGGACCTCCTGCTCGTCCAGTGCATTCCACTCAGCCACCGTCTGCACAAAAAAGGAGCGTCGATACTGCTCTGTGCTGGCGTCTGGAATCATATCAAAACAGTGGAGGCGAATTCAGTATTAGAGCTCACAGTCCTGTGTTATAGCTGCCTTGTTTTGTTTAGCGTGTGCTGACAAAACAAGCCCCTGGTCCGTCAAGTGTTAAACGGTTTGTCTTTCGCCGCTAGCCTGCAGGCGAGTTGGCGTTGTTTATCTCTGGTGGCCACTGTTTATAATTCAGAATCTCGGAACCGAGTCTCAGTAAAAACTCTTGGAGAAGTCTGCAAAGCGAAGACCAGAGCTTTTTTGCTATGTATGTGGGGGTTTTGCAGACGACATTTTGAAGCATACGCGTTGCCATGACTGCATCAAAATGTTGTATTAAAAACTTCGATAAAGTATCTCAGTTGCACATTTTAGCAAGGTCAATCATTATACTAATTTAAAATCGCTTCAAGCACTTATTGATTCAAACCAAAACTGTGAAATATAATCTGCTAACACTTTCTTTTATCTATCTAGAGAGTATTGCCAGGATGGTCACGTGCTTCCGTCTTAAATAAACGGGATTATGTATGGATGAACCGGCCGAGTTGCATTCACTGAAGTGGCCGTAACACAGGTTAAATAGCAATCTGTTAAGCACACAATCTCCCCCCCCCCCCCTCCCCACCCCCCAAACAGATTAACAAAATAAAAGAAGATGATTTTAGAAACAGCAGCCGGAGAGAGGCCCCGGGGGATTAAAGATTGGAATTTTAATTATAATTGGATAGATCCGCCGCACTGCCAAGAAAAGTGTACAGTGTTTCACCCACTTTCCCGAAAATATATGCATCTGTGTTAAAATTGTCAAAATGGAGTTCCAACTTATCATCAGTGATCAGACATAATTATGTAGATAGATGATCAATGTAGGCTATATTATATCTCTGTTATCATGCACTACTGACTCAACAACACAAATACTTGCTGAATATAATATCTCTATTTGAAAGCATATCCAAAGGAACCTTTTGTCTCTGTTGATAAATATCGAAGTTCATTGCATTATCTTTACTCTAGACTTGTATTCAGTTTCTCTGTCAGAGCAAAGTATCGTCTGCTACAGACACCGACCCAGCATGCAGTAAGAAAGCATAGGCTCTAGCTGAATACATTTTATTGTTTTCTCGTCAAAAGTAGAAAATACATTCATTCGTAAAGAAGAACTAGGGTTTAGATGAAAAGGTTAGTCAGTGTAATATCATATATATACCAATAGATTAAGGAAGATTTTTAAGAAAGTGCCGATTGTGTTTTTTGTGGTTAGGCCTATCTTTTATCGCGAGTTCCGACAGTAGCGGCTCGGTTACTGCGGACCAGCATAACTGAGTTCACACAGAACTATTCTCAGCTGCACTCAACATGGAAAAAAACCTGTGTTAATTGTTTCAAGACAACCACATTTTCAGTGTAACACTACTTTGAAACTTCTGCTTCTTGTCATCATTATAATCATTGGAAGGGCTCCAGGAACTGAGAAATGTTAAACACACTTAAAACCACGTAAATGTTACAGGAAGGCGCCTATGGTGCCACAGATTTCCGAATTCCTGCGGCTCAGCAGCTAGCGGCCGCCGTGACCTTGCAGGGCGGAGCATCGAAATTTGCGCGGAATATTCAAAAAGCTTAAACCACACTCACTTTTTTTTCTTGAAAACAGCATAAATATTGTTTTAAGCGTAATAAGTTTAATCTGTATGTATGCTGGAGGTGTAAATGCACTAACATGCATATTTTGTTGCTTGTAAGATGTAGTGTTCACTTACAAAACTTTGACAAGTTTGGTCTTTCGGTTGGCGGTGTAATGTGATTCTTATGTGCCGGTTCGACATGCAGGAAACAGCAGTATTTAACTGATTTCTTCCGCATTGAATCTTTCTTTGTGCAATCAGTATAGAAGATTGCAGAGAGTGTATTCTGATGATTTAAAATGTGTGTATTATTATTAAGCAGCCCTGATAGTACTGACTATGTCTCTTTCTACTAAACTGACTCAGTGTGTGACTTCTTAACTGTGCACATTTTCAGCCAGAAATTCATTTCTCTTCCTTGTCTTGCTTGCAAATTTGTTCTTTCCTGGCCGAGCGATAAGATAAACACCCCTGCCAAGGGTTGTGTTCTGCGATGTTTTAGAGCTCGGAAAGGCAGCAGAGGGCTTGTCATCAGCTTTCTCTAAATGGATTGCTTGAGGGCTAATAAGGAAGGGATACTGCTATATCAGTGGTGGTTGTTGACATCTTGTATATATACAGCTTGCTGAATCCTAATGCATGGGCCAAAGAAGGAAACTCGGCTCCACTGATTTGATATGTGATGTAGCCACGGGTGTTGTTGTAAGAGTACTTGGTGACGATGTTACTTGCTACGCAATCGGGAAAAGTGTTGGCTCGTATTTTCCTCTTCTCTTTATCTATTGGTTTCAGGAAGTTTTCTGGAGGTATTGCTGGGGTATGTCCCTCAATGATTTTGAAGAGAGTGGTGAGTCGCTGTTGTTTTCTGCGCTCTTGTAGAGATGGTAGATTTAGGTCCCGTAGCATCTTTGTTACACATCCTGGGTCTTGGGAACGGTAGTCGCGCTTTATGAATCTTGCCGCTTGTTTCTGAATCCGCTCAAGTTTTGTTTTGTCATCGACTAGGTGTGGATCCCACACTGTTGCTCCATAGTCGAGGGTGGACCTTATGAGGGAGATGTATGCCATTCGTCGCAGTCCTGGGGGGCAACCTCCCAAGTTTCTTCGCAGAAATCCCAGCTTGGATCCCGCCTTCTTGCATATGGTTGCGATGTGCTTAGACCATTAATTTTGAGGTCTGCTGAGATCTCGATCCCTAGATATGGGCTTTGGTCGACGTGCCGTAGGATTTCCTTGTTGAGTTCGTAGATGTACGTTGTGTTTTTCTTAGTGGGGAGGACAATGCACTTTTTGGCGTTGAATCGCATGCCCCATTGATTGGCCCATGCTTCTAGTTTTTCAAGGTCCTCTTGGAGGGTGATGTGGTCCTGGAAGGAGTGGATTTCTCGGTATAACAGGCAGTCGTCAGCGAATAATCGTACTGTTGAATTCACTTGCTCAGGAAGGTCATTCACATGGCACAGGAAAAGCAATGGGCCTAGGACAGTGCCCTGTGGTACTCCTGAGTCGACGGTTGTTCCCTCTGAGTGTTCTCCCTCCAGGATGACTTTCATGGTTCTATTGCACAGGAATCTTGTGATCCAATCGTGTATGGGTCCCTTGATGCCGTAGTGTTCCAATTTGTGAAGGAGCTTGGAGCGGGGGACCGTGTCAAACGCCTTGCTGAAGTCGAGGATAATAATGTCGCTCTGCACTCCAGCATTGTTTGTTTTCTGCAAGTCGTTCATGGTCGTCAATAGCTGCGTTTCACAGGAGAAGCCTGATCTAAACCCATGGTTTCTGTCCGTAAGGATTTTGTATTTCTCCAGGTGAAGATGGATGTGGTGGCTGATAATGTGTTCAAGCAGCTTGCATGCAACGGATGTTAGGGACACCGGTCGGTAGTTTTCAGCTCTGTTTTTATCTCCCTTTTTGAAAACGCAGGCTACGTTGGCAGTTAGCCAGTCTGCGGGCAGGTGTCCTGTTTCCATAGAGTGTCTATATATGCAGGTTAGAGGTGCCGCGAGGATGTCGGCACAGTTTTTCAGGACCTTACTGGAAATTTCATCTGGGCCGCAAGCTTTTGAAGGGTTTAGGTTTCTTAATAATTTGGCAACCCCTTCTTCCGTGATGACAAGGTCGGAGATGTGAGGCTGTTGGGGACTATGCATTTGTGGGGGAGGCGATCCGTCTTCTCTTGTGAATACCGAGCGGAACTGTTGTAGGAGGATTTTTGCTTTTGACAGGCTGTCGGTGACGAGTCTCGTTCCCTCTTTTAGAGGTGCTACGCCAATATTGTCTTGTTTTCTGGCGCGGACATACCTCCAGAAAGGCTTGCTGTTGTTGTTGTCTCTCATTCCTGTCTCAATGATGTTGTTCACATACTTTTGTTCCGCTTTCCTAATTGTACGTCTGCATTCTTTTTGGCAATATCTGTAGTTTGACCAATTTTTACTTTTCTTTGCCTTCTTGTGGAGTCTTTTTTTCCTTTTGAGGAGTTTCCAGATGTTCTTGTCTATCCAAGGTAGGTCATTTTTCATGCGGTGCTGGACTGACGGTACAAACATCTCAACTGCTGTTTTGATCGTAGACTTAAAGACTTCCCACATTTCATTTACGTGCGAGCCTTGTTCTTTCATGGCGGTCATTTTATCCTTCAGTGGTTTTAAAGGCATATGTACGCGCTCCCGTGTTTACAAAGTGTAGTTTGCCCATAATCGATGTCAAACGCACCATAAGACCATGTAATGACGATATGTCGCCATGCGCGGACCATATACATGCATTACAGCTTGTTTTAGAGTCTCAAAAACTTTGGATGTAAACAAAGACGCGGAGTTATTTCCCTTGCGTCAACGCTACCTCTGTTGGCAAATCTATAAATAGGACGATCCAGATCAAAATGAAAATTAACATATCTCAACATTGAAGGGGTCCTAGACCACAATATTTTGCAGGGAACTTAATTTAGCATGTCTCCAGCTGTTGGTAAAGCAATTAGCGTGTATAGTCATCGAGTACATATGGCTTTAAGGCTGTATTTATGTCTTCCCAATTTGCCTTCGAGAACAGCTGGCATTTTCTTGGTTTTTCTCTAGTCCTCTGCGGTCGTGTGTCTGGGTCAGCTACGGCTGCTTCATGGTCTGAGATTCCAGGAATCGAAGTACAGAATTTTAGCAGCGACGGATTTGACAAGAATATGAGGTCTAGGATGTTATCTTGCCTCGTTGGTTTGTCATGGACTTGAGTGATGTGGGCTTCTGTTGCTATATCTATGAGCTTCTGTTGAGTTTCTTTATCTGGTGCACCCGGCTTCACCATACCATGTTCCCAATTTATGTCAGGACAGTTGAAATCACCTGACAGTACTATCTGCTTCTGCTGCTCTTTTCCATTTATCTTTGTAAGAATCTTTTCAAGTTGTGCGAGGTCGTTGTCTGATCTCTTCGGCATGTAGAAGCAACCCAGAAGGAGGTCTTTGTTTCTTTCTAATTGGAGCTTGACCCATATGCTCTCACACTCTGCGTTTAGCTCTGGTAGTTCGGTTGATACTAGGGATCGGTGAACAAGTATGAATACTCCTCCTCCCACTGAACTACGATTTTTTCTGAAAGGTTTGTAATTGTCGGGGAATACTTCGCCCGAGAAGTGTCCTCCTTTTTTCTCGGGGTCCTTGAGCCAGGACTCGGTTCCAAATACCACGTCTGGTTTTATGTAATTTAGCATCACTTCGAGTTCTGAGATAAAGACGACCCGAGCTGCCGCACGCGAGTGTTCTGCCTCAGTTTAAGGAGTTATACCAGAGACTCTGGTTATACTCTGTGAGAACCGCCCGAGCTAATTTGGAATGTTTGAAAACTGCCAATTTACACAATCCTTCAAGGGATCCAAACGCTGATATATGACCGGGACATAGTATGATATTGCTTACTGGGACTAGTCATGGCGATGCACATGAATGATTTACAATGGATGTAGTTCTTGCATTCTTACTCTATACATTTTTATTTTATTTTATCTTACAGATTCCGATTTTGCGCATGCACAATATTCTCTATAAAATTAAATCTGCTTTGTTAAAGTTACTGTTCTTCTCCTACTGTTGAATTAATCAGAGATCTGTAGGCCGCATATATCTTCTTAGGCTTTCAGCCACAGTGACATAACTGTCCATTAAAAAAAAAAAAAAATCAAAGTTTCATTAAATTTCATGCAAGGAGTAGGCCTACTGCAACTTTGCGACAGCACAATTTTGTATAATTGTCCTGGTTTGCTAGCATCAGCCGGGAAAAGCCGAAATAGTGAAGTGGAAGTACCCAATCACTGAAGTCCCGCACATGAGCTAACTACGTCAAAAAACAACATGGATGTCGGGTAGTCTCGACAAGAGCAGGAGTTCTTTCTATCTTGGGTAGTTTACACGTCAAGACAATGAGTTCGATTACACACGAAAATTGTAAACGTCCCAATAGTATTTGGTTCCATTTTGGCATGCTGCACAGTCTTACGCCCCAGATCGTGATTCAAATGTCAATTGTAATCGTGTAAGTAAGACAAAGTTTCAATTCGTTATTAGCCTGAGGTCTGTCTTTGAGGTCTCCAAAGGAATGCGTGTCACATTCATCGTAGCAAACCAAAGACAAGTTTCTCAACAGGAAATCTACGATCCAAGTTCACTGTCAAGTTCAATTGTCTGTGGTCAGTGCAAATATTCAAGTCAGTACAAGTCACTGAGTTCAGTGTGCATCAGCCAGCAGAGACTGTACATAGAGAACACCGCCTGTGCATCCATTTCAAAACGAAGCAGACGTAAATATGCACACACTATGGGTGGCAGTCCCTGTCGGGAAATGTTAATCACATTTTGGCTGGAGATGCGAACTGACAAACCGGATAAAGTTTCGCCGTTTGGATGGCGGCAATACTGAAGCCTAGTTGTCAGTGGAATAGTTGTGTGAATGTTTTGACTGTGTATATCCTTATCTTTGACAAAAAGACAAATCGTTGTTTCAAAACCGCTCGGAGGCGTACTGCATATTTGACCTTTGGTCAGGATTTACTACTTGGATATCGTCGCGATATAACCTTCGTGGTTGAAAACGACGTTAAACACCAAATAAATAAAGAAAGAAAACTACTTGGATATAACATGACGTAAGCGAAAGAAGCCACTGTTTCGGAATTCTCCGATTTTAAATATGAGAAACGGGTTTTCCTGGGGTCCTGGACATTATTTATAGACTGCATAAATTATATTTAGAAGGAAGGGATAAAGTGCATCTCCTTGATCTGCATGAATTACCACCTTGCTTCTCTCTCTAGCTTTGATAATTAAAACAGGATTGTCATGTTTACCAGTTTTCTAACGACTGTTGCGTCTGTCTGTCTGTCAGCCTGTCTGCCTGCATGAATGGATAGATGGATGGATGGGTGATTATCGTATGTGTATGTTTATATGTTTGTAGGGTATCGTTATTTAATATATATTTATGTGCAGAATATTTACAGAATGTTGATCACCGTTTACCCCACAAACACAGATACAGAGGAAAGACAAAGCCAAGACAGACAGACACACAGAGACACACACAGAGACACACACAGAGACAAACACACACACACACTCACACACACTAACACACACACACTGACACACACACACACACACACAGACACACACACAGACACACACACAGACACAGACACACACACACACACACACAGAGACACACAGACACACACACACACAGACACGCATACACACACAGACACAGACAGACAGACAGACACACACACAGACAGACACACACACACACACACACACACACACACACACATACAGCCACATACAGCCACACACAGACACACAGAGACACACACACACACAGACACACACACAGACACACAGACACACACACAGACACACACACAGACACACACACACAGACACACACAGCCGGACACACACAGACACACACACAGACACACACACACACAGACACACACAGACACAGACAGACACAGACACACACACACACACACACAGACACACACACACACACACACACACACACACACACACACACTAACACTAATTCATGCAAAATAACAAGAAACATCAGACAATTTCTATTCAAAAGTGGTTTTATATACCGTGTTTTTAGAAAACAAATCATACAAATTCTAATCCGCCAAACAAATTCTGAACAAGGTGTTTTTTTTCATCTTTGACTTCCATGCTTTAAAACAGTCACCGGGCACACGCAGCACACGTTTGTTTATTTATCAAACTTTTTTTATAAAACTTATTTACACCAGGTTCGCCTGAACTAATACATAATCCAACAAACTGTTTAACGCAGCTTCTCTTTGTTTTTAATATAGACAATGTCTAAGAGATTCAAAACAATATGCAAGGTGAATCACATTTCTTGAAATTTTTTTACAAATTTGTAATAAATTGCAACTTCATTTTTGCTGTAATTCCTGGGCTCCAAACCTCCAAACAAGTAAATCTCACAACAAAACAAGTCAATCATTTAATCGTATTTTTGCATATCAAAAGGTAACCTACTCTTTCTTTATTTATTGCGTTACAAATAAATATGGCTCTTGATGCACCACCAAATAAACGCCTCTGTGCAACTGCAAACCTTCTTTATCCCTACATATTGAAAATCAGAAACCACAAAATGGCAGGTAAAAATAAACATATACAGTTACTTACCTACTTACTTACTGCCCGTTATGCCGGTTGGCATGTAGGGCATCAACAAAGGACAAAAAACACATACAGGAATGTCGGTTATTTGCACCGATATCGATCGACTTTGCCAGGGTTTTTTCAAAACTAAAGACGCGCATTATTGCGAAATGTAGCTCGGCTTACTGTTAAAAATGTTCATTCTTTGCCAAGTTTACTTCACTCAAATGTAAATGTGGTAAATGCCTCTTTTCGCACTGGTATACTGGCATTACTCACGTACAGGTCTCAAGGTAGAGGAATTTAAATTATGTTATTGTTAGTGTTGTCACAGTATACAGCGTTCATTGCACGACCGTGAATATCATAGTAAAATTCCTAATCGTTTGCATACATATGAGGACTTTGTCATTCTGTAAAGATTGAATGGCGATCAGCACTTTGGATCTTCCATTTCTTCATTATGGATGAATTCAGAGCCCCATTTAATATTTTTAACACATATAAAAGTATGGTCTGGATTTTCATTTCAAGGTCAACTGTGAAACTTACATAAGAAAGATAAAAAATAGGAAATCGTCGCTTGCACAGTTGGAAAATATACTGCAGACAGTTAAAAACAACAACAACAACACTCGCATACCTTAAACAGACAGTTGATTGTCCTGAGAAGGAGCTGATGAAAAATACAGGATTTAATTTCATCTATCATTTTATACAATACTCTGAACATGTATTTACAACTTGCAGTGTGACTGTATCATCAGTACGCAACAGTAAAAAAACAAACAAAAACTAACTAAAAACAATGCATCAGTATGTATCACATTGGTAAATTAACACACACAAATGAACACTGGCACAAACATGGTGAATACTTGCTACCCATTGTCTACATAATGGATGGCTCTACTCAAAAAGTTGAGACATCTGTAGTTTACAGAGCTGATCCTGCTGCCCAGTCAATACTAACAGGTCACCAAACACACATTTGAAGAATCAAAATCCTATACCAGCATACCACGACCGAAAAGATGACCACACCATTTTCCCTTCAAAAGTAGTGAAACACATCGGCGTGCTTCTCCTGTCTATCCGTTCATACGTTGTAAAGTTCACTTCACTCAAAGGAGCTACATTCAATGTCGACTGTCTTTCGCCGACATCAACTCTTCAATTTAAACATAAATGCCTATTTTTTAAAGATTTTATAAAACATAATATCTCATTTGTAAAGGGTGTTATGAATGAAAATGGTATTATTTCTTTTGAAGATTTATGTCAAAAAGTGGGTTATAAACCATTCAGACAGTTTGAATACAATGCAGTATGCACAGCACTTAAATCCAGACGTACAGACACATTACCATATCAATATTTTACATTGCAGGATTTCATTGTTAACGGTGGTAATATAACAGCAAAGTTTATTAGAAAATGTTTAGTTGATCTTGATGTCCAGATTCCGAGTGCTTGTGATTTTTGGAAACGAAAACATAATGTGGATTTGGATAAGAGAAACTGGTTACTGGCCGTTAACAGCACAAAAGAAGAAAGATTACGTCTGCTGCACTGGAAACTATTACATAGAATATATCCAACCAATATTTTATTAAACAAAATGGGATTACGAACATCGAATAAGTGTGAAGTTTGTAATGAATTAGACACCCTTGAACATTTCTTTTTTAGTTGCCAAGAGGTGATGAAGGGTTGGAAAATATGTAAAGATTTTGTGTATAAGAAAATACATGTTGCCATCATTTTGAATGAAGAAAATGTATTTTTGGGTTATTTTAGGGAAAGTTTGAAAAGTGATTATATTTACTTTGTGAATTATTGTATTTTAATTACCAAAATGACCATTGGAAAATTTAGATATGGGAAAAAGTTAGATTTGGGTGTATTATTGGAAACTGAGCTGAACATTAGGAATAAATTTATGTTATGATTACTTTTATGTATTTATTTATTTAAACATATTAGTTTACTGATAAGGTTTATTGATTTAAAAATGTACACATTTGACAGAGAAAAGAAAAGACCTATGAAGAAGGTTTGCTCCAAGCCACAAGAAAAAAAAAAGAAAAAAACACTAATAAGGCAAAAAAATAATTGTAGTAGCAAACCTGCATGCAACTGAGGTTTAAAAAAAACCAAAAAAAACCAACTCTTTGGCGGTCCAAGTCTCTTTTCTCCCTGGTTTGCTGGCATACCTTAAACACAGGTATGTAAGAAGAGGAATTTAAAATGATTTTACTGTTAATGTTGTCCACAGTAAACAGTAATCAAGGCAGGACTGACAAAATCATTGTAAAATTCCTTTTTGCTGGTGTGAAAATGAGGACTTTGACATATTTCAAATGTAGAATGATGACCTGTACTTTGTTTTTTATTATGCACGACTTCTGAGTTGCATTCCATTTTCGACGCAGGCACTCTTTTTTGTCAAATCAAATTTAAAACAAAACAAAACACACACACAAAAAAACGGTCAAATCCACATAGTAAGGAAAATGAAACAGAAATTGTCATCTGAAGATCACTTTACTTTCATTGTAGAAAATATTGGTTGCAGGTGACGAAAAAGAATCACGTGAAAAGACAAACTCAGACAAACTTAATATGTAATTCTGATGAGAGAGCCTCCGCATGTGGAAAAAGGTTCATCTTTTGGAAATCAATGTTTAATGTCAGTGAAAAAAGTATTGTGTTCACGTGACGTACATAGCTAAACATATTAAACAGTACATATAGGGCAATGACACTCATCTACTGCTTTTTCACCGAGACTAGTAAATTATAGGTTAGCCGACAGGTGGCCAAATCAGCGCTAACACATTGTCTTCGTAACACAAGCCAAATGTGACCCTTCACCACGAAATGAGTCGCATGTCACCTCGCGCGGTTCTGCGTTAGGCTTAATATAAGTCCGGGGAGTGTCTGGTAACAGTGTGTGGGTCACCTTAGTCACAGGCTTATAACTCAAACAGTGTTCGCTCTTTTCTAAAACGGTTTTCTTCACTGGATATAAGCATAAAAAACTCTTAATTGACTTAATGTAAAACACACCACCACCACCAACAACATAAAACTTGAAATAAACACAATCTCCAACTGTTGAAAAAGCCAGATATGTGTTTTTAAAGGAATGTCGTATGTTAATGAGAGAGACAAAAATGAAGTCGAGCAATTGTTTGCTGAATACCTTTGAACGTCGGCAAGTGTCACTCAAGATTGACAAGAAGTAGATTTGGAATGAACAAACATACAAATATCCACTTTAAAAACAAACAAAACAAGTCGCGTAAGGCGAAATTACTACATTTAGTCAAGCTGTGGAACTCACAGAATGAAACTGAACGCACTGCATTATTTTCACAATGACCGTAGTCCGCCGCTTGTGCAAAACGGAGTGAAACTGACGAGCCTGTTCAGCGCGGTAGTGGTTTCGCTGTGCTGCATAGCACGCTTTTCTGTACCTCTCTTCGTTTTAAATTTCTGAGCGTGTTTTTAATCCAAACATATCATATCTATATGTTTTTGGAATCAGGAACCGATATGGAATAAGACGAAATTGTTTTTAAATCGATTTCGGAAATTTAATTTTGATCATAATTTCTATATCTTTAATTTTCAGAGCTTGTTTTTAATCCAAATATAACATATTTATATGTTTTTGGAATCAGGAAATGATGTAGAATAAGATGAACGTAAATTTGGATCGTTTTATATGAAAAGAAAATTATTACAATTTTCAGATATTTAATGACCAAAGTCATAAATGAATTTTTAAGCCACCAAGCTGAAATGCAATACCGAAGTCCGGCCTTTGTCGAAGATTGCTTTACAAAAATTTCAATCAATTTGATTGAAAAATGAGGGTGTGACAGTGCCGCCTCAACTTTTACAAAAAGCCGGATATGACGTCATCAAAAGTATTTATCGAAAAAAAGAAAAAACGTCCGGGAATATCATTCCCAGGAACTCTCATGTCAAATTTAATAAAGATCGGTCCAGTAGTTTGGTCTGAATCGCTCTACACACACACGCACAGACAGACAGACACACACACATACACCACGACCCTCGTCTCGATTCCCCCTCTATGTTAAAACATTTAGTCGAACCTTGACTAAAATAATGTAAAAACGACGCTTCTTTGTACGGAACAGTAGATGCACAAGACACTTGAAGGGGAAAAAACATGAAGACCAAAAAAACAGAAACGAAAAGAAAAAAACCCGTCAAAAACATCGAGCATACAATCACTGACTTCATTCCATTAACAATGCACATCATCAGACATCTGAGCTGTAGCATGGGATATTTCGACAGAAAATGTAACTGCTGAGCTTACAGAACCAATCTTATACATGAGCTCAAAACACTTCATCATTACAGTGTTATAAAGGTAAAACTATCAGGATATTAACGAAATCAACAGTCTAACAAACATGATCTTAATGAACACACACACACACACACACACACACACACACACACACACACACACACATACACACACACACACACACACACACACACACACACACACACACACACACACACACACACATTATTGTTTTTTGTTCTGTTTTCCCTTTCTTGTGTCTCAAAAAGCCAATCTGCTGCATTCGTTTAAGAAAACATCATCATCACCAATGCAATATCATTATGTTACAACTTTTATGATCAGTCATAATCTTCATCATGGCCGGTTACAACGAACAAGCCCATATACAATCACACAGCTGCATTTGGGATTAAAATCTATGCACTAGATTGCTGACCAGAAAGATTCCAACTACTGTTGACATAATAGGTACGGCTCAACTTGATAGGAAGTGTACTAAACAAATTAGAGGAGATGATTGGAAAATGGACAGGGCACTTAAGATATGTATGTGAATGTTAATGGGACAAATACAACAAGTCGCGTTAAGCGAAATTACTACGTTTGGTCAATCCGTCTAACTTACAAGATGAAATTAACGCACTGCATTATTTTGTTCCTACCCAGATAATATAGCTTTATCAACCTTCAAGGCCATGAGTCAAGAAAGCTCTGACACGTTCACAAAAAAAGCGTGCAAAACGTGACAAGCCAGTATAGCGTAATAGCGCTTGCGCTTTACAATAAATCTCGCTTTTCTGTATTCTTTTTTTTTACTTCGTGAGCTTGTTTTTAATCCAAACATAGCGTATCTTTCTTTCTTTCTTTATTTGGTGTTTAACGTCGTTTTCAACCATTCAAGGTTATATCGCGACGGGGAAAGGGGGGAGATGGGAATAGCGTATCTATATGGGTGTTTTTTTTTAAATAAGAAATGATAAAGAATAAGATGATATAATTTTGGATCAATTACTAAAATGTTAATGTTTATTAGAATTTTCAGATTTTTAATGACCAAACACACTAATTATTTGTTAAGCTTCCACACTGAAATTCAATTCCATGGTGCTTCGTCGAAGTTTGCTTGACTGAAATGTCAGGCTGTGACAGTGCCGCCTCAACTTTCACAAAAAGACAGGGTATAACGTCATTTAAGACATTTATCGAAAAAATGAAGAAAAAACATCTGGGGATATAATTTGCAGGAACCCCCGTGTACAGTTGCATGAAGATCGGTTCAGTAGATTTATCAGACTCGTTCTACACAATACAGAGACAGACAGACACAGACACACACACACATAGACAGAAAGACAAACAGACACACAGACAGACACACACACACACAGACACACACACACACAGACACAAACACACACACACACACACACACACACACACACACGCACACACAGCACCACCATCACCCTCGTCTCGACTCCCCGTTTATGTTAAAACATTTAGTCAAAACTTGACTAAATGTAAAAAGTGACAATCAGTTGTCGCCCTCTTTTGCATCACGCAGTCTCTTTTCCGCGCTTTTTGCATGTCGTTCTCTGCGGGCGGCCACATCATCTGGGTTAGACGAGACTGACCCGCCTGCTGCTCCAGCACCCAGCATACTTCTCCCTCCAGTTTTAAATGGATGAAAGACCGACACTTGGTTCTCCTGTAGACTCTTGAACGTAGTTATTCTGTTTTTAGTTGGGGCTGGGTTTGCAGTTGTGCCACCCCATGAGGAACTTGAGGCCACGTCGAATGTTTCGGCCTCTTGAGAGCCTCGGCTTTGTTCTGCAAGGCTTTGCTTTGGGGCTTGACAGTCCAGGTTTGGGGCCTGAGGGCCAGGGGTAGGGGGTTGGGGTCTTTGGTCAGGGACTTGAGGTCCTGGGTTTTGGCCTTGGATTCCTGGGTTTGGCGCTAGGTTTTCTTGGTTTTGGGCTTGAGGACTGGTATTCATGGCTGCTGTGTCTTTGCACTGGTTATGTCGGACAGGAGGCACGGAATCTGCGACAGGGACTCCTGCGTGTGGCGTTGCCACGTCTTCCTCTTTGTCATCAACTAAATCACCAAAAGAAGTCAGATCCGATGCATCATTCACACTGTGTGGCGTTGCTCCACTTGTTTCAACTTTCAAAGCAGTAGCTTCGTTGTCTACAGTCGCAGACCGTGATGAGGCAAGATTTTTTACATCTGTCTCGTTTGAGTCTAATGACTGCATACTGCTGGCGGATGAGATTGAGGGATTGCGTACATGTAAGTTTTCTGCTGAATGTACTTCGGGTATGACTTTATTCTGCGGCTGACTTTGCGAATGAGTCAGAGCTAGACATTCAGTTTCGTCTACCAAGCTTTGAAGTGACTCAGTGAAGAAAATTTTCTCCAACTTCTTCTTCGCAGATTCGGAAATTTCCCAAGTTTCGCCAATACTCAATGCACAGAATGATTCTAAAACAGGTTTGCCCGTACCGCCGCCCTTCGTTGTAAAACATTGTCCCTCGATTTTTAGTGTTACAAATTTGTCTGGAATTTTACACTGAATGGCCACGTTCCCAGAAAAGTATCCCATATCGTCGGTGCAGTAATACTCCTCACTGACAAAAATAAATCTCGCATCTTTCATCGCCTCGTTCAAAATAGCAATTGTCTGTTTCCCAGGAGTCGAAAAGTCGTCCAAGGTCGTAATCTTCGGTGACTTTTCACCAGGAAGAACAATACATTTTCTGACATGTTTACAAAACTGCTCCGCATAGCCCTTCTCCTCGTCGCTGTGCAGCACCAAGGCATCGTACTCAAACTTGACCTTCTTTGCCATGTCCGACATAGCTGTCTTGTAGTTGCGTAAATGTTAATAGTGCTTCACCCTGTCGGCATGGAAGGAATCGCCCCTAATCCTGCAAAATACAGGTTGAGTTCAAGGTATCATAAGTTATGGTAGTTTGTAGATGTATAGATGGATAGGTCTGGTAGAGGGGGAAGGGTTTTTTTTTTTTTTTTTTTGAGGGGGGGGGGGGGGGGCGGAGGGAAGGAGATAATCCGTCAGACAATCTTCAGGCTTCTTTTATGTCTCTGTTCGACAAGAATTTTACGAGTATGTATAGGCCGAACAGTGACTGTCTCTTCTCCAATTAACCTTTTCTTCCTTTGTTTTTATTGTAAGTATTACAAGCCATGTTTGTGATCTCGGCATTTTCGAGCCGAAAAGTGTACAAGTATTAGCACACATCCCAAACAATTTCAATTACATTTCAAAGAAAAGAAATGTAAACCTGTGAAAAGTGATTATTTCTTTCTGTCAAGAATATGTTATGGTATTCTGTAGACAACTGGGAAATGTCTATTTTGCCAAGCGTTATTGAGTTGTGTTAGTGTATTTAGATGTTTTGCTGCTTTGAGGAAAGTCTGGTAGTTAAGTAGATGCTTTCGTGAAAACGTGCTTTATTTGTTTCGTTTTGGTCTCTTGGAAGAGTTCATTTTTGAATTCAAGTTATACAGGTATGTTGACCTTTTTGTTTAAGCGAGTCGGTAGTGGCTATACGAAGGGAAGAATGAAGCCGTTGCATTCCTCCTGTAAATTATGCAGCATGTTAACTGTTTTGGAGGGGAACAAGAGTGTACAGGGAAAGACATGCGTATGGATGTTATGTCGCGACACCACTCTCACATTTTTACACATATACACACAACTTCCATCCTCATACCGCACCATCTAAAACTTCACCCTGATAGTAACATTTCCAACATTTATTGAGCTGGTATATACACATGTGTATCCACACGTCCACAAACTCCCCTGACTGGGGTTCAAAATTCCACGAGCAACAAACTTGCTGCTGTACATTCCTCTTTAAGCAAAAAAACCCCCCTGACCAGGGTAAAAAGTCTATCCATGCACAATCAAACATTTAGCTGTTCTGAGTCACTACTCCTCAGCCACAATTACATAAGTTCAAAACAAACATATTGTTGTTCAATCAGGTTAATACTTTTTGGCATAATCGGGCGCAGAGTGGGGAGATAGACATAACCACAGGCAGCAATTATCCACTTTTTTAAACACAAAATTTAGAAATGCACCCCCTCCGCTTCTCTGTATCCAATTGCCCTCATCTGTACCAGCGAATCAGCAGGCCCCTGGCTGACGTCTCAGCTCTGTTTTGCCCATTACGTACTATACTTGCAGAAGTAATCTGGTGGAGTCCACCAACCAAATCACTCTGTTTAGCACGCCAACCCCTGGCTCTCACAGGGTGAGAAAGACTAGCAATGGATACAGGTCGGTAATGGTGCAGCCACAGGACCCTCCTCCACTGAACCAGGCCACAACAACATGGCCTTTTGTAAGGGCTCAATCCTGGGAGGATCCTGCAGATATCGTTAAAGTTACTGAATAGTGTGTGCTTCCAAGCAGAATTACTTTCGCCTGTGGCCATGTCTATCTTATGCCAACAAATTGCTAGCAATTTACCCCACATCTGCCCGCCCTAATTATACCTATGAGCTGTCTCTCTAAGTTCGCAACAAAGAGTGTGTCGCCCCACTCGCTGAGGTGTACACCATCTGCGGCGAGGCACCGGCTGTCGTTGCTTATGTTACAGCAACTGCTAGATTAACTTAAAATGAAAAGTTATTCTATTATACGCCTAACTTACCCCCTTCCCCCCCCCCCCCCCCCCCTTCAGATGAACACTTGTTATTGTTGCGAATTGATTTTAACAACTTGCCCAATTTACGAAACCTGTGAAAATCCGCCATCTTGTGTCACTGGGTTCCCTAAGTTATTCCCTTATGTATACCCGTACGGCTTGTGATTTCCACCTTCCCAATATCTTTATCTCTTCCATTGTCCTACCGCTTATGACAGCTGTAGTTGCAGCTCCAATACGGAACGAAGGAGAAGAAAATCGGTTTACCTGCCAGCCCAGGGTGGCCGCACCCTTTTTCAAAACTGCCTGAAATTGGTACCTTGTTAAACGAGCGCCACTGAAATGCTTAAACAGAAGACCTGGTCCGGCTGGTCTCGCACTTAAGTAGGCTCTCATGCACCGAACTGGGCACACCTGGCGATGACTACCTACTGTCTTCAAATGTATCACTGAACCTATCTGATGATGTGTTGGTAGCCTCCCCTTTCTTGCGACAACTGACTTCTCCATGGGAGGAGCTACCACAGCTTGAACAGGCGTGTCTGTATGAGCAGTTGTCGCGAGTGCATCCCCTTTTTCTGTTGAAATAATGGCACGCGCCCCCACCTCTTTTGGCACTGTCCCCCCCTTGGGCCGACTGAGCTGGAGGTGACCTAACAAGGGATGAGGTCACACTTGGTGGCTTACAGAACAGCTGCAACCACAGCTGGTTGTCGATGTTTCCCCACGGGCGCGTTGGGTCTGCTTCCTTTACTGTGCGGAATTGCTGGTCATAGAGCAACCAGCCATTGCCCGGGAAATCCCGGGCCGCGCCTCTGATTAATTCCGCATAAGCCAGCATGTCCTGCAAACATTCAGGGTGGACCACCAGGTATACCGACATGTAAATGTGGAACGCACTGGTCCACTGCGCCAAGGACATTTCTCCTTTTCCCCTCTTTTCTTCCTTTGGGACCAGGCGCCCCTGGTCGTCCAAGACATAGGCCACTGTCTGCCTGTCCTCTTGCCTGTCCATAAAGGATTTGGCAAGGAGAATTGCCAGGTCGATGGATTTCCCCTCCACAATCTTTCTTCTGACATCATGTGCCACTGTTATAGAGAGGTGGTCCATTCTATGACCCCTGTGTCCTCCCGCCCCTTTCTCGAAAGCGTCTTCCAAAAATCTCAGCCTCTCACGTAATTCCCGTATACTTGGATCGGTTCCGCTCGTGGGCGCTGAAGTGCAGGCATCCGACGATGTTGTCGCATCCTGTCTGGTCTCTCGCCCATCATCCCACCAGTCTCGCTGGCTCGGGCCAGGCTGCCCATGGCCACCGTCTCGCTGGCTCGGTCCCGGCTGCCCATGGTCCCCGTCTCGCTGGCTCGGTCCTGGCTGCCCATGCCCACTCGGCCCTGGTTGCTGCAGCACTGGGCTGCGTGACCTCAGTCTGGCTGGTCGCCTGCCAGCCCCCCGGCGTTGAGGTCGTCCTCTCC
This sequence comes from Littorina saxatilis, assembly GCF_037325665.1. Lineage (NCBI taxonomy): Eukaryota > Metazoa > Mollusca > Gastropoda > Littorinimorpha > Littorinidae > Littorina > Littorina saxatilis. The sequence goes on from NC_090245.1 coordinate 85,273,875, forward strand.
CAGACATCTGTAACACTCAGACTATAACTAGTTGAATTACCGTGTTAGAACCCAGTGTTGTTCTTCCTTCTGCCGTTTCTGTAGCGGCAAGGTACAGCCCGATGTGACCACAGCTTTAGGCCCCCCTAATTATTTAAGGTTCTTGCCCAAGTATTTTTTAGTAGAACTTGTCCCCCCTAAATTCGACAATTAAAACATGTCTGCGTTTGATATTAACCTTTTCAAACTTATTGTGATTGCTTTTCCTTCATTATTAGTAATCACTGTCAAGTTCTGTCCTCGAATTCCTTAGTTCCCATTGAAAACAGTACAGCACTACATGGGAGGTAACTTGTGACCCCCTATGAAGAGTACTCTGTTATCCGGTAGTTACCTCCCTTCCTTTAATTTACCCTTACATCCATGGCAAAACGAAACCGTCATGTTTTCCAAATTGTCGTGCTGTACCAAAATTGACTGCGTTTTCCATCTCCTATCCCTGTAAACGTGACCAGGCAAATTACAACATGCCCCCGGCCTTTACTAGCACCAACTTCCCCCCTGTGCTGCGGCTATTATGTGTGGCTGCTGACTCGCTCACTTCGACAGTGTGCGGAAGACGATCAGCTCCCGGCATGTAGGCCTATCACCTCTTTTCAATATGCTGACATAATTTTGCTACAAAATACACAAGCTACAAGGCGGCTGCTGAGAAAGTTGTGGTATCCTAGAGATAGGATTCCCCATGAAGAAGTGTCAGTCAAAAGTATTGCCCACCGTGAACACTCACCACACCCCAGCAAAAAGTAGGTCACGGTGTCGTGGCCGCCGGTTCCGCGGTTTTCCTTTGTCTTTCCCTCGACTCCGATGTGACTCGTCAGACACTACCAAAACTTCGTTCTCCTCGTCGAATCGATGTAAAAATTGAATTGCTTTTAAATTGAAACTGCTATGACTACTGTTGTAGGTCGAGCAAAACCAAGGTGACTAGTATAGCTAGACAAATTGAAAAAAACTGGAGCTAGAAAATTGCGCCACAATTTCGGTGCTGGTCTAACATCCGGGGTGTTTTTGTCTCTCGACCAAGCTGTCTGAGAATAACCCAAAATGCTGACACAGTAGCCTGCTGAATAGGAATAAACCAATTCAGCATACAGGAGTACATCGTTCGCCCGACATAACAACATTTAAGATTGAGGCTTAAATGTCTATGTTGTTTTTTTGCTTGGGGTGAATGATTGAGTGAAAAGTGTATACTTTTTAGATTTGGCAGGGGTGGTTTTGTTAAGTAAATAAAACAGTGGGGAGAGTTTCAAGACTTCGGTTGTGTTTTGTAGTTCGAAAGGATTGGCAGGGAAGTGGTTGTTTTTACATTTTATGCACACTCAACCACACTTCTAACGCCAAATACTGACTAAATGATTTAATCCATATTTGACGCTGGTAGTGTGGTTGAATGTGCATACGTGTTTGTTTGAGTGTTTGGATGCTGCAGCCCCGTGTGCAATAAGATCACACGTATGCAAATCGTGACACTATACACTCTCCCAGTTTAGAAACTGCTCTTATCTTAACTTATCTAGAACTCACCTATCTGTCCACCTACTATAAGGGAAGGAACTGTGCTTGATCTACACACCTGCTATGTTTTGCTGTTTTCCCTTGGATTATTCAACAGCAGGTGTGGGTTTGTTTTTTTACAATATGGCAACACTTTCTGTGAGGAGTTTTTAAGTTTTTGATTCAACGTTCAAGATTACAGACAATGCTGGTGCTTATGATATTGAACACCTCCGAAACAAGATCTGTTCTTTTCATGCTGACAAGGCCTAGTTCGGCAAGGGACTTCTGAGAAGTGACCTACAATTGTTGACTAGAATATATATCTGTACAAAATGCAGACAGATACAGGGACATTCCTTTTTGACTGGCATTACCTTGTTTTAGATATTAGCATACAATCAACGAAGGGCAATTCGCATGATTTGAGACGTTGCCCACAAATAAAATTATCTTGTACTGTACACACATCAAAAAGCTACGAACCGTGTCAGTGATGACGATCTTGTGTCGGGTATTTCCAATTTTTCAAAAATACATCTTGCGATATTCCACAGAAGAGACCGAACGTATCACATACAAACCCTGGTTATGGTGATAGACATTTTGTTCAGGGATCAGTGTCGCGTACAGAAGCTACATTTTCACATCCTCAAAACCCTTACTGGCTCAATGCAGACCTTACACTGTGTCTTAATGTTCTAGTCACCATCGTCAGCTCCTAAAAATATGGCTGAGCTACTTGCCTGTCTACCGATTCAATAAAGTGTTGGCTAAAAAAAACCATCACATGGTCACTATTCAAGCAGTTTCGATTCACCAACATTTGTACTATGGTATGATTGAAACAGAGGATCACCATACCTTTCAAACGAGTAGTGGTGTCATTTGGGACGGTCAAAAGGAATGACCCGCTCTCAGCAGGCTCTGCTCCTCATTTTGGTGGGCCAAATGACGTCACGCATGAATCTAAAAATAGACACATTCAAAGGTGACAAGCAATACCGCGCCCTCGCTGGGGCGATGTTAAAATTTCTTGAAAAGAGCTAGTGCTTTTACCGTGTTGCGTAAACAGCAGTAATTTATTCTGTTGATTCGTTAAAGGCACAGTAAGCCTCCCGTAAACCATCACAGAGCTCCCCGAGCGTCTACATACAGTACAAGCATACTTCCATTTCAGGGCCGGACCAAATGAGTTGTAAGGGGGGGTTCCTCCTTTTTGGGGGGGGGGGCAAATCAGCGAAGTGGCGAAGCCACAAGCGCGCGCCTGCAAAGCAGGCGCGCTAACTAGGGGGGTCTGGGGGCATGCTCCCCCGGAAAATTTTTGAAAAACGGTTAAAATCTGTGCAATCTGGTGCATTCTGGGCCTTGTTTTGAGGGTTAAGAGCAGCATTGTTTTGGTGCTAAAACCAGTAAAAAAAAACAAAAAAACACTCAAAGCAAGGTACATGCTTTTTCCAGGGGTGGGGTTCCGGAACCCCTGGAACCCCCCCCCCCCCCCCCCTGGGTCCGGCCCTGCATTTGAACGCTCACCGAACGGGAACCGGCATCCTGGCTGCTCAGTTTCTGTCGAGCGTGAGAAATTTTCAAAGAATTTATTTTCGTGGACTTGCTCCTCTACAACAATGGCGCCTCGTTTTGGTGCTGGACGGCTGTTATGAATATTCACTGAATACTGGAAATCACACCCGGACAGTAAGCCTCTCGTAAACCATCACAGATACTGTCAGGCTTTTACACACAGTACAAACACCCTTCCATTTGAACGCTCACCAAACGGGAACATCATCCTAGGTGCCCTACGTAAAGAGCGAGCAATTTTTAAAGAATTAATTTTGCAGATTGTCTCGAACACTTTTTGGACCCATCCTGAACTCAGGTCAAAAATGAGTTACTTCCCTTCGGGTCTCATTCTATCGATGTAAACTGGCCATAGCCGTGGATCGATGATGATCAGAATGTTTTTGGACCGTGGTGCGTTTTTGCGCTAGACCTAACTTTTAAAATCTAAATAATAAATAGACAGCTTGTTACACAAACATTCTTTAATCATAAAAGAATTCTTTTTTCATCAAGACAAGATCAGTACAATTCGAAGTTGTGAAAGTTTGAAAAAAGAAAAGCCCGGAAGCAGGGTCACGCAAGGGTCGTAGCAGACGACGGTTTATGCATATCGCCGTTCCTCTCAACAGTCAAAAGCCATCGCTAGAGTTCTTGTGAACCACAGCCGTTTGTTTCGTGCATAAAAACGTGCTATTGTAGATAAGCTTACATCGAGTCGCATTCAAATGACTAACTGACGACTACATTGTGAAAAAGGGAAACTGGATCACACGGGTTCACGATGGCTCAGGGGTAAGATAAACCACGCAAAAATAAATTCTTTGAAAATTGTTCGCTCTTTACGGAGGGCACCTAGGATGTTCTCAATCGGTGAGTGTTTAAATGAAAGGGTGTTTGTACTGTGTGTAAAAGCCTGACCGTATCTGTGATGGTTTACGGGAGGCTTACTGTGCCTTTAACCTTTTTGTGCGAATCACGAAAGTCGTTTATAAATCAGTACTGAAGCAGAAACACACCGCAGCATGTTCAGTTTAATTAGAACTTTAGGCCTTTGCAGTGAACGAACAGTATCGGGTATTTGTCTGTTCGAGGGACCAATATAGGACGTTTTAAATTTTGTTTGTATTTTTTTTTTAAGTGAACTGTCACGCTCATGCACGAAACGACACCGATGAGAAGATGCAAGGTAGGCCAACATCGGGGTTTGTCTCAAAAGTGGATTCATTTGATCGAGACTTGATAAAACGCTCAGCCCTTGATTTGATGCGCAAAAACAAACATTTTTCTTTGAGAAACCTTCTTCAGCACGTTGAAGATGTCAGTATCTCAACGTCCAAGTGTTCTGTGGAAGGTCTTGCACCACTTTAGGTTTAGATACGGGGAACCTAAGTTGTGGCAGCGTGCGAACATGAGGTGAAGGTGTGTGAAAGAAATCAAACAGCTAACAACTGAGTCATGCCGAGTTAGCATTTGTTCCCTCCACGATAAACGGAAGCCAACCAGATACACGTGGAAAGTGTATTGCACGGAGTTAACACAGCTCACAAACCAGAGAGCAGTTGACTTCGTGAATCGGAGCTAGTTTAGCAGCACAATTGACGACTGTCCATCGAGGATAAAGGTCTCGATGTTAATCGCGCGGGAGGATACAATGCCCGGAGAGAATGCAGTAGAAGGTTCCAGCCCTTACTTGTGTTTTCGGAGACGCGATCGTCAAAGCACTTCAAGTTAACAGGTAACTGTAATAGGCATTCGAATATCGATATTTTGTGTATCGCGTAAGCTGAACCGATTAACATTGCAGAAACTAGTTCGTGGAGGACAGATTGTAAAAACAAGATGTCCGCTCTTCGTGGTTTGTGCAGTGCGTCCAGTAACCTGTCCATAAGAAGAGGATTGCGGCCAGATGCTGGGGAAGAAGAATAATCTGAGAAGCCGCCGAATATCTTATTTCTATGGATCATGTCCTTCACTTGAAAAAAGTAGCGGTGTATTTAATTCTCCGACTGGCGATCTCGACCTAACCAGTTCACTTCGTCCTGTGACCTCTCTGGTCCAACTATCCGGACTGTAACCTCACTGCTAGCTTCGTAAAAGTCCCGTCGAACTTCAGCTAAACTGATTCATAGAAATAAGATATTCGGCGGCTTCTCAGATTATTATTCTTCCCCAGCATCTGGTCGCAATCCTCTTCTTATGGACAGGTTACTGGACGCACTGCACAAACCACGAAGAGCGGACATCTTGTTTTTACAATCTGTCCTCCACGAACTAGTTTCTGCAATGTTAATCGGTTCAGCTTACACGATACACAAAATATCGATATTTGAATACCTATTAAAGTTACCTGTTAAAGTGCTTTGACGATCGCGTCTCCGAAAACACAAGTAAGGGCTAGAACCTTCTACTGCATTCTCTTCGGGCATTTTATCCTCCCGCGCGATTAACATCGAGACCTTTATCCTCGATGGACAGTCGTCAATTGTGCTGCTAAACTAGCTCCGATTCACGAAGTCAACTGCTCTCTGGTTTGTGAGCTGTGTTAACTCCGTGCAATACACTTTCCACGTGTATCTGGTTGGCTTCCGTGTATCGTGGAGGGAACAAATGCTAACTCGGCATGACTCAGTTGTTAGCTGTTTGATTTCCTTCACAAGGTGGAAGAAGAGTCGTGTAAGAGAGAGACAATATTCAGACAAAATGTGTCCCCTGTCATCATCAGCCTCCATGACAGTGACAGCGGTGATGAAGACATGTAAATACTCAAGAAAGTGAAACTGCAACTGACATACATACTTTAACCATGGAAGACGAGGGGGGGAAGGGTGGAGACAATGACAATGGCAATGACAATTCTTTATTTAACGAGGGTAACAGATTCAGCAATGATCTGCTTTTTTACATCTAGCCCTCGCCCTAAAAAAAAAAAGAGAGAGAGAGAGAGAGAGAGAGAGAGAGAGAGAGAGAGAGAGAGAGAGAGAGAGAGAGAGAGAGAGAGAGAGAGAGAGAGAGAGAGAGAGAGAGAGAGAGAAAGCGTTAGGTTTCATCATAATTCAATTCTTTTTTGTTTCACAACATTGTTGGTTTATTGAAAATAGAATATGCACAGAATATGGCTCATTTATCAACTTGCATCACGTGAGTCACTTTCAGAAAATTAAGTATTTAACTGTTCGGCAGAGAGATAGGTTTTGTTATGAGGATGAAAGTCGTCTATTTATTTCAACGCTTCTCAATCTCTCATGTGACATGAGCAGCCTGGTTCCGCATAACTCTCAACAACTGCTGTTATCTATATTCACTGCGCATAATCCCAATTAAGTTTTGTTAGTGTTTTTGATTGGACTGTACATGTATGTTATTCACGTAAACACGTTTGTGATTTACGTATAAACACGTATGTGCTTCACGTAAACATCAGTGAACTAACACACCTGTGTTGTCTTGCATATTTCTCAATTTAATGCCAGAATCTTATGTACAAAAATATCCCAAATTTTAGAACAGGTGAATGCAACAACCTTCCCTATATTTGTTTAAAAAAGAATCGTAACTTTAAAAAGTGTTGGAGAAATACACACTGAGAACAAGTACGACAACAAAGACCACCAATACTGCTAGGAGAGCTCCCCAAGTAGCCCACGTTTTTGAACTGCAATGATGTAAACAGCCACACGTGAAGCAGGTGGAACATGCATGAGTTTGTGAAGATTCCCCCTCTAGCTGATGCGCATTTCTGGTGCCTACATTTTGTGCTTGAGGCAACAGTGATGATGCCTGTGGCCCTTCACAACTGTTTTGGCCGCTGTTGTCTTGAGCCTCTATTTGACTAGAAACATCAAGCATACTCTCCTGGGTGTCCCCAGCATTGTTTTGGGTTTGTCTACTCGGCATTCCTGTCATGGAGGGCATAGATGGGTTGGCCAGGTCAAGATTGTCTTCACTGGGCAGGTCCGACATGCCTGTTACTGCTTCGTTCTCATTTTTAAACACAAGACGTTGAAAAAAAATGTTCAGTTGATCTTTAGTCCTCTTGCAGAAGCTCCAGTCTTCCTCAACATCCAGCCCAGTAAAAGATGATATGGTTGGCAGAGGTTGTGTAGACGCTGACTGTTTTGTTCTTTGGACCTTTACTTTCACAAAATTGTGCAGCATGGCGACGTTTGCCGCGAAATAACCAAAGGGATCTTGTGTGTAAAAGTCTTCACTGCAGAAAGTGACCCGACCCGATGACACGGCGTCGTCCAAGTTGCTAATTATTTGTTTATTGGGTGCTGAGAACTCGTCGAAGGTCACGATGCTAGGAAACAACCCATCTCCACAGTCGATACTATTGACAAGTTCACAGAAACGTTCTGCATTTTCCCTCTCACTATCACTGTGGAGAACCACGCCGTTAATCTTACACTGTTCAGTCATGGCTGTATAATGCTTTCTCTGTTTCAAGCAGAGTCTGGCAGAACTAGCCCAAATGATGTTTTTGGAATCTGCACACGTACACACAAACATGAAAAACATCTTATCTGGACTGAAGACTGATCTTGAGGTAACTCAGTATTTAGTATGTACATTGAAGCAAAACAATATCGATAGTGTTGCCTCTGACTGAATACACTGTTTGAAGAAAAAAACTGAGCAGAATAACAACAAATTATACTACGTGTTTGAATATGAAATAGTCATTAAATAAAGACGTCGTATTGTATCACTACAGAAAGTAGCGACTGGCTGTTTGGCTTTAGCGCTTTAAAAGCTTTCTAAAAGACCTCATGGCGTCTTCTCTACTGCCATATTGCTAATTTCTTTAATGATTTTTTTGTTTTGATCAGATTCTTTAGTGTCCTGTTATTCTTGATATAATATTCTAATCGAACTGATACAAATAAATCTAGTTCATATTTAAACCAATATAATTCGCATACTGAGTTCTATTGTGCTATTATAAAGTATAGTAGATTTCTTTCTTTTTAAATTTTTTTTTTTACAGATTCTTGGTGGCTATGACACCTATCAAAGCAAAATTGCTCAAATTTGGTCAGTAACGATTAACTAAGTGAACAGAGATAAATTATTAAAACGCAAAATAAAATTTCCAGCTTCGCGAGCAGACAAGTTAGCAGCATGAAACAAAATGGGGGTCCGTCATATTGGGGGCGTTTCCCTCACAATTTCATTAACTTCCGAGGTAACTCCAACTTCCGACAGATGAGTGCAAACTCAAGTTAGGCGAATTCGTCCAAAGACACGCAAAACTTGCGAAGCAGTAAGGAACAACGCTTTTAATGCTAACAAAAAGAGCCTTTGCGATGTTTTTGGACAGGATGATCTGACAGTTACCGGCGCCGCTGTTTTGCTTGCCACGGGCGGGTACGCACGAATTGAAATATACTGAATGTATTCCGCAATGATAACCACCCCAACCCGTCGTAAATACTTACTCAAAAGAAAGTTTACTACACGGGTCCAATATGTGTACTTACTTGCCAAGGGAAAGAAAATATACCGTCGCAAGAAAGAGCAGCCCGCGCCATCTTGACGGAAATGACGCAACTCATGCAAATATATATATATATACATACACATGACTCAGATCGGGAATTCCCAATTTCCTCAAACTCGTCAGTTGCTGAGAACTGTGAACCTCAGCAATTCATGAATGTCCCATTTTCTCGGAATTCGACAGTTGATGAAAACTCTAAACGCAAGCAATGTATATATTTCTATGACCATTTCTCAGGAAGAAGGCTTTGCTGACTTTCAGTTGTTTCCATAACAACTTTGATTTTTTGATAAAATATGGAACACTCCTAACAGTACACAGAACATACCGGATTTATATATACACAAACAAATAAGGAAAAAATAACCAAAACAAACTGTTCTGTTTACGTATGTTTGGCATAAAAACGATATATATATATTTCTGTACCACCTGACAACTGATGAGACACATTAATGTCGAAACACGTGTCTGGTCATTGGTACTAAAACAATAGTCCTCTTCAGGACTTGATTTCCCTGTGCTACGTCCCCCCCCCCCCCCCCCCCAAAAAAAAGGGACTTAGCTTTGAAATCTTGGTCCCCCTCTGAGGAGGGTCTGATGCTCCCAACGGATACTTTTCTTCCTCTTTTGCTCTGCTAAGAGATTTTAACAAATCGCAGAACAAAGTCTCTGCTGAGTTTCGATTTTTTTCTTTCACAACTTCTGATATTATAAATATACACACGTGTGTGTCTGCGTGCGTGCGTGCGTGCGTGCGTGCGCGTGTGTGTGTGTGTGTTTGGAGAGGGGGGGCGTGTGTGTGTGTGAGTGTGTGTGTTTGTGTGTGTGTGTGTGTGTGAGTGTGTGTGTGTGTGTGTGTGTTTTAATGTTAATTTAACCAACAAAATGCGGGCTGGTGCGCTCGTTATGATGAGTTAGAAATCTAATTTTTGACAACAATTGGCCTGTTGTGATTTGCTAGACGTGATCAGAAGTAAAGAACACTACAGGCGATTTTTTCTACCATGATTATTAAAATCCGGAATGTACATGTATACTTAACTGTTCTGTTTACGTATGTTTGGCATAAAAACGATATGTTTTTTGTACATTAGAAAGTTTTCGGCATGTGTTTTGTAAGGCATGGCTCAGAGAGAATTAGTATAAGTGCCCCATTAAACAAAGAAAGTCTCTCGGGATTCCCAATGTGAGTTAAAATCAGAACATTGTGTAATCTCCATTTACAATCTGTTGTTACTGTCTGAAGTTAATTCTGAATCTGTCCCTTTCTCTAAGACAAGAAAAATCGAAACGAAAGGCTGGTTCAACTTGGTTTGAGTTTGTTGTGAGAGAACAAAAGCTTTCAGTTGTTAATGTTCATGGGGTCAAGTGAGTGATTGGCTGCATGAGGTCACGTGAATGAGGTCACAACGCTTTGTCGAATCCCGTGTTTATTTTGGCTATTCTTTCCATCTTGGTCACAGGATTGCTTTGATAATTATTTTGGTTGTAATGAGCCGGTAATAAAACCGTTATTTCTAATATTTATGCTAACTGTGAGCAAATGATAACAGACATGTCGCGAAAATGATATCAACATTCGCCTGCCGGCTCATCTTGATATCCATGTCTGGCATCACTTGCTAAGAGGCAGCACATTAGAAATAACTCATATTAATGTCTGTATGATAGACATTTTAACTGTCATCGACAGTATGATGAAGACATAATTATTCTTCGTATCATCTGATATTTTTGCATTAAGACTGTCATTGAATTAGCTGGATGCTTTTGTGAAAATGTTTGAGCAAACAAACACAGTCAAACACACACACACAAACACACGCACGCACACGCAAGCACGCACGCACAGGCACGCACAGGCACACACACACACACACACACACACACACACACACACACACACTCACACACACACAGGAAGGGAGGGAGGGAGGGGAAGACAAGATAAGACAACAGTTTTTTAAAACAGTATTTTATTCATAAACACACCCATGATAATACAACATGTTTACAAAGGAGCACAACAAGTTTAACACGTATAATGAGCGCTCACATAATCATACCTGGTGTTACATGGCGGGATATGATTTACAAGTTATGGCAACAAATCTGTTTGAAATAAAAGAACATATTGAACAGACAGACGGGGAGGAATGGTTTAGGAAATAAATCACACACACACACAAAAAGTGAAGAACAATTAGGAAAACTTAATTTCCATATCGAACACAATCTGACAGTTTATTTCCTTTAAGGCCCGGTCACACAGCCCAAAAGTCGCGTAAACGCATGAATCACGCATAAAATTTGGTTGTGTGTGCTTGTCGGTCGAGAATTTGACTATTTTCGCTGATTTACGCGATGAAAATCACCGATGAATTGCGCAAGTACTACGGAAAGATCACGCAAAAATCTCTAACAAACCACGCACTACAGCGCATAGGCACGCAAAGGTCCACGGAAAACCACGTATAATCTGCGCACTATCACTAATGAACTGCGTATAAATCGCGCATGATTCGCGCATGAACTGCGCAAGGAATGCGCGGCAGCGCGCACGTCCGCTCCGCGCATATATAAACTGATGCAACCGCGGCGCCTTGGCATTCCCGTTTCAACAGTCGCGGCGAACGATCACTGATATTCCACGCATATTTCGCGCATTGTTTGCGTAAGAACTACGCAAACTACGCAGAAATTACGTAAAACAGCGCAATACTGCGTAAACTCTTACGCGAAGGCGAGTTTTGAGCTGCTTAAAACCTGGAATCGCGTAAAGCGCCGATCCGGCGCACATCGGCGGAAAACTACGGAGGTTCCACGTCAGACAAACTGATGAAATGCGCAAATCGCGCATGTATCGCGTAAGGATCGAATTTCATGCGTGATTCATGCGTTTACGCGACTTTTGGGCTGTGTGACCGGGCCTTGCGCCTCCAGACACTGGAAAGTGGTTTCAAATATCAAAATTCAGATTTGATCAATATTAGAGCAATCAAAATACTATTTAGAAGAAAAATAGTCTCCATACAATGAATGTTTTTGTAAACTAACAGTATAAAAAAAAAGTACCAAAGTTCTTTGAAATATTTACAGTATCAAACTTCAAGACATCTGCCTATGAATGCAAATCTTCAGATTGAGTCCCAAATTTATGATACAGTGAACATACATGTTACATCATATGTTATTCGTTTTCAATCTGACCATGTGGACAACACTCACACCCATTCAAGTTATATTTTACAAAGCAAAGACCCAAAATCAGCACCCTTAATTGGGGGAATACCAAGCCGTAACTTTACCAGACTGTCTCTAAAACATACGCTGAAAATACTGTCTTAAACTATCAATATTTGACACCAATGTCTCTATG
>NC_090245.1:85290858-85333358 GCF_037325665.1 Littorina saxatilis
TTTTCTAATCCAATCCAGTCTTTTTTTCTTGAGCTCCTTCTCCTTCTGCAGCCTTTTATTCAAGCTGTGTTTATCAAACAGCCTAACCACAGGCGCTACGTCAAACGTGCTTTGGCTTTTAAATTGAATCCCTCTCAAGGACAGGACACTGGCGGGAATGTCATAGGTTGTGGGACTTTTGGTGTCGGTAAAAATTGGAACAACAGACCACATTTTATCCGGTTTCAGGATTGAATTCATTATGCAGGTGTTGCTGGAAAAGTGGAACAAATTATCCTCGTAAAATTCCTTGGTGATGTACAGAAACACATAAGTGCAGCGGGGAAGGGCTAAATCAACCATTTCAACAGGGCTCATTCCCAGCTCTGGCACAATCTCATCATATAAAAGAATGGAAGGGGTACCGCCATTGCTTGACAGCTTCCCTGCTTTGATTTGTTCCAGAAACTTTTGCACATCTGTTTTGTTGTTTTCCTGATACAAAATCATCGCATCAAAAGTGTCAATTCTCAGGTGCTTTGGGAACGTGTGCTTGTTCTTTTCAATGTCGTCATCACTCTCAGCAGGCCCCACAGTCTCCGGACTCACACTCGTGGCAGGTAGCTCTATTGAAAAAGGGAGTCAACGTACCTTTGATTACGAAGATCAATTGCTAACTGCTTAAAAGTAGGGGGAAATGTGAAAATCTGATTTATCTGTCTCTATGCAAGGTTTGCTTTGCTCGTACACTTACATTCTCTTCAGAATTAAGAACATTAAATTCAGTAAACAATAACTATTGTTACTCGTTTAGGCACAACACACACACGCACACACACACACACACACACACACACACACACACACACACACACACACACACGCACACACAAACACAAACACACACACACACTTTAGACCATTTGCTAAACTAACGCAAATTTAAAAAATTGTGTGACATACCTCTGACAAGGTCCGGTGCTGGGAAAGGCACAGCGTCCTCTGTTACATCTCTGCTTAAATGCTCGCTGTCTGCCATTGTCACTCACGGTTGGTTTGTCCTGAAAATTATTGGCTGTCTAATTAGTCCACAAGGAGACAGTGTTTGCCTGAGAACACAGATATAAAACGTTGTAATAAACACAAACAAACAAACGAACAAACAAACACACAGGAAAACTTCAATGCGATAAGATGTGTTGACTGCATGACAATAAATTCATAGTAAAACTCAGCACTACCCTTTCCGATGGCTGTTAAAAAGATACAGGTCTTTCCATGTTGTTATCGAGACGAACAAGGCATGCTGATATGTCGGGACTGAAACAAACTACAGCGGTATTCACATTGAGCATCGCGATAATGCCAATGACCAATTAGTCCGTGATCTGAGTGGACCAAATAGGTGAATTGTTATCATTTGGGAATCCTCCATATGCTAAGCTGCTTTGTGAAGTAGTGTACCTCTGCTATCCTAAACAGGCCTCAAAAGAACTTCTAATGGCAGCTTTCATAACAGAATGTGTCTCCAAAGGGGGTCACTGTCTGCAAAAATGCTCGACTTAGAAAAAGGGGGTTACTTTCTAAAAGACACATAATTCTGCTCACAATGCATTTTTGGTGTACAAAGTCTGAAGCAAAACTAACGGCATATGTTTGAAGTGTTGACTCATCTCAAAAAATAAAGTCAATGTCATGACGTCATTGTGCAAATGACGTAATGTTTGTGGCATGTAATGAAAAAAAGAAAATCTATATGTTCCGTTCTTTTTCAGTTTTATTTAAGTCCCTACAAAACACTGATAAAGGAATCTTGTGCTGTCACACGTTTATACATCAATTGTGACTAAAAGTATGAAGAATTTTGAAAGTCTGACCAAAGCGTTTCCACAGAATCGCCACTTCTTTAAAGCAACCGCTTTGTTAGAATTACATGCCTAAAGTTTGGATTTTCAATGAAAACTTGTTTTCACAACAACAAAAAGTTAAGAAGTGTTTAGAGAGATAATAATATGTTTATTTATGTAATAATGGTCAACTTGTTGCATGCGCTTTAGATTCTTCTGGTTCCTTTGCTATTTAAGGCCAGAGATGGGACGGAAGTTTGGTTCAAAATCGTGTTTTGGGTGCTCAGCTTTATTAGGTCATTTGAACACCATATTATAATCGTTGTGTTATGTCATTTTGTCGTTGTCAACTTCTTTCTTGCAATAAAATGATTATTTTCATAATACGTTATAAACATTCGACACCATATTGAAAATTGTTGACGCTGTTTTGTCAGAATCCTGTTTTTAAGCATCAGTGCCGTCATTGGGACATAATCCATCTTCTAGACAAACTGTTCACTCTTCTTGCTCTATTTTGTATTTTCACCAGAAATAGTGTCTTTGTGCAATAAAAGAGAAACATTTTAAGAATTACCCAGGAATGATTTTCTCTGTCAAAGTACAAAAAATTGCCTTTTTCCTGAGATTTAATTTGTGCTTATAATATCTACCAGAAAATCAAATCTGTTCCTAAATTTGAAAACTTTGCTCTGATGTTGCATCCAGGGACCTTGTTAGAATAAAATAAACACTCTACAAAGTTCTCTCTTTATTTTTCTGGAAGAAGGGTCGATCCAAAATACTACATGTGTTATCAAAAACAGTCACAACAAACTTCCATTTTGACCAATAATTCATACTAATATCACTTTTAAGGACAGAGAACATTTTTTCTGGAGATTTTGATCAAGAACCTTGAAACAAAACTTAATTTCCGAGCCATATCTGCCCTTAAGCTGTTGTTTTGTCCTTTAGTTAAGCTATCTTTAAGAGTCCAGTAAAAACAAAAGTGTGTGTGTGTGTGTGTGTGTGCGTGTGTGTGTATGTGTGTGTGTGTGTGTGTGTGTGTGTGTGTATGTGTGTGTGTGTGTACTTGTGTGTGTGTGTGTGTGTGTGTGTGTGTGTGTGTGTGTGTGTGTGTGTGTGTGTGTGTGTGTGTGTGTGTGTGAAACAGAGAGAGAGAGAGAGAGAGAGAGACAGACAGACAGACAGAGACAGACAGAGACAGAAAGACAAAAAGAGACAGACAGAGAGAGAGAGAGAGAGAGAGAGAGAGAGAGAGAGAGAGAGAGAGAGAGAGAGAGAGAGAGAGAGCGAGCATGTTCGATGTCGACTGTATTTCACAGAAAGAAGCGTTTGTTGCCTACCCTATGATTAGATTTTAAAGAAAACTTTTTTAATATATCCTATTTTCAGTTTTGATTAAGTTCACTAGCAATGATATTAACCATAATGTATTTATGATTATGAAAGATAAAAGAGAGTATGTACGAGGGTGTATGTGAGGGGGCTGGTATGGACATGTGTGGTTTGGGTTATGTGTGTGTTGATGTGTTCGTTTTCATGTGTCTAGGCTATATGTTCTGAGAGTGTGCTTTTAAGTGATGTTATTTCGTACACGAGCCAAAGAAAAATGTCTGTTTGTTGCGTTCAGATGATACAGTTTTATTGAAATGAATTGAATTGAATTGAATTGAATTAAATCTAACGAGTTAAGTGCCGGGATTGCCGGGATCGATGCTGTTGTAGAAGCTATGTACTTGCAGATCGTTTTGAAACGATTCCAGATAGTCTAATGGCAAAAACGGGGGAAGGGAAACTTTTGATGAAATGTAACAGGTTTTGTGTTTTTACCGATGTCGGTTGAAATAATTTTCATCGGGATCAACCCTTAATTGAATTTGTTTATGACTGTAATACAGTCATGGCGTCACACTTCATATTTTCGGAATCAATTTGTTCTGGTACAATTTGTACTATCTATTAATTTCTTTTATAGAACTTTGAACTGCGACCATTTGTGTTTTTCCTAAGTAATAAATTGTGAAAAAAAATGTATGACTAAATTTCAGTTGAAGAGCAGCTGGTATTCGCATCCGCGTCACATATATATGGATCATGATTTTACGCTGTACTGTCTGGTCGATTTCTTTCTGTCAAAGAAAATAGGTTTTTTTAATTGACCAAATAAAATAAGTTACAAGATCAGTATGATGATATTGGCGACGAGTACTTCTTCTTCTTGTCGATCACTACGAGTACCATTATGTGATAGTGTGTAAATATGTTTAGTAAACAGAGAATATGGTTGACTCTTTAAGTATTTTTGTAAGTTTCCCAATGTATTGAGATTTCATGAGCTACTGAACAACAGTAATTGAAGGTTGTTCAGATTGAATCAGTTTTCTCCCGTGCTTATAATAGAATTTACGGGGTGTGGTTTTTTGGCTCACGTAAGTGTAGCCTATGCGATCGTAACTTTGTCTGTCTGTGCGTGCGTGCGTGCGTGCGTCTGTGCGTGTGTATGTCTGTGGTAGAAACTCTAACATTTGAAGACGTCACATTACATTGACGTCACATTATGACGTAAGAGGGTTAGACGTCACGCGAAGGAAGTACTGACAGTCTCGGTCATTATTATTTTGAGCGCGCCGAGACTAGTTGGCAGTCGTGTCCTTGTAAGTAGGCTACATGCAGACAGACAGATCTAGATCTAGTGTCTCGCTTTCTTGCACAGTTTCACCTATGCTCTTTCTGTGTGTGTGTGTGTGTGTGTGTGTGTGTGACGGAGTGATTGAGTTTGTGTTACTGTTTGTCGATTTCTTACGTGAGCCTTGATGGCTTCGCCTCTTGTTTAATAAATTTTTGCAATTTTCGTGTAATGCAATTTGACGGTGCTTCTTGTCGTGTCGGATGTTCTGTGTGTCCGGCTTTTGCTCATGATTGATATCATTGTCGCGAGTTAGATTTGTCGTTTCTACTTGTTATGTGTCCACATTTTCAACATCCCTAAGGGGCCAAGAGGAATAAAAAGTTTACGCCTTGAAGCCCTAAAGCCTTTGAATGGCACACTAGATGAGGGTTCTTGTCAAAACCCCGCTGTTCGAAACCGCACAGGCAAGACGAAAAAATATATATATATATATATACGGTTCTAGTCTGGGGCATATCCGGCCGCCATTGCTATCTCCGCCTCGAACTGGCAATACAGCGTTCACGCGGCTAGTAAAATAAGAGTTCGGGCATCTTTCAAAGATTGTCATTGTGCTCTGAATAATCTGAGTAATACTGACTTAATATGAAAGTGAGAAAACTAATCAAAATTAAACAGAATATGCTGTACTAACCTGTTGATACAATTAAACGAATTTCTTGGCTGTATGCTCACACTGGGTGTACGTCTCCACTCAAACGACGACCGAAATGACGTAGGCTGGCCTTCCTGACTCATATCGGGAATTTACAATATTCTCAAAATAGAACAGTCAATTGGAAGTACAGAATTCCTTGTGTCTGGAGGTTTTTGTGTAACAGTAATGTCGACAGCGAGCATGCCTCTCTATGTTAAGCCTATTATGTTGCCGTTGTCATGTGTTGTGCTTAAATAGTAAGTACGTGTGTGCTTGCCTCAAGAACAATTCTTTTTTTGGATCTTACTTTCGATGTCAGGCTTTTAACGGGGCCGGTAATAATATCCTTCCACTTGAACAAATACCAAAGATCAACACAGCAAAGTTGAGATTTCTTGCGCTTAATCGGTTAAACTTTGGCGCATTGACATGGGCATCAAAATTCTGACCTTGTGTGGGCCAAGCGGAAGGAGGCTTTCAAAGTTTATTCATTGTAAAAAGCTGGACGGATCTGTAACGGTCGTTAAGTCAGTGACATGAATGCGTTAACGGGAAGTAAGGTATCTCTAAACCGTTCAATCACTGTATTCGTTTGCTTGTAGTCAGATCACAATACATATCATCACAATGTTATAGCTTGTGTTGTACACGACACGTGAGCGTACATTACCCCGCGAAAGAAACGAGCCTTACCGGTCGCGCCGCTTATACTGTCACAAGTGTTTTTTCGCGTCATTATCAAACTGTTGTTAAATGCTTACCAGACACGACATCTCAAAAGCAAAACAGATTCGTTAAAGATATTTTACTGGCTTTGCCGCGAATGTACGTTTTGTATGTTGACTTTTATTCAACCTCTACTGTGACATAAGCAGCGAAACTGTTGTAGCCGGCGTTGCACTAAATTTTGAATGCAACCAAGGTGTGACTCTGATCTTCAACCAAAATCGTAAAATGCCTATTTTGCAAACATAGTATAGACATCATGTTATTCTGTGAAGAATCTGTTGGATCAGTACTGAACAACAGCGAGTTTTGCTGTGAAACCTCTTAGCCTGACACAGAATAATACCGCTTTCGACCCGCCCCGCTATTGCGGTTGACATCTATAATAATAATAATAACGGGCATTTATAAAGCGCCTTATCAAAAGTTCAAAGCGCGGGACAACAATACATGTATACAAAAATCTTACAATCACTGTCAGATTCAAACAGCACATCATGCACATCTCACATCCCCAGACTCTATACTAAGGAACTATCCGTAGTGTTGTTGGAACAAGTGAGTTTTCAAATTGGACTTAAAAGATGAAATGGATGGAGAGTGACGTAATTGAAAGGGGAGTGAATTCCATAACTGAGGTCCATAATACGAAAACGTGCGGAAGCCATGAGCCTTGCGTTTAAAGCGACCTTGACAGAGAAGTCGAGCATCATCAGAAGAACGAAGGGTGCGAGAGGGAGTGTAGAGAGAGACCAGTTCAGAAAGATAGGCAGGTGCCGATTCAGAGATGATATTGTAGCAGAAGCAGGCAGCTTTATACCTAATACGTTCAGATACAGGAAGCCAGTGAAGTTCTTTCATGAGAGGAGTGCAGGGTTGTCGATGCTGTGCTCTGAAAATGAGACGTACAGCAGAGTGTTGTACTTTTTGCAAGGGTTGGAGAGTGGAGTCAGGGCAGCCTATGAGAAGGGAGTTGCAGTAATCTAATCTGGACAGAATGCAGGATGTAACGAGAGTTTTAGTGGCATCAACAGTGAGAAATTTTCTTATGGAACCTATTCTTCTGATCTCAAAGTAACATGTCTGACAGACTTTTTTGATGTGTTGTTTCATTGAGAGGTGGGAGTCCATGATGAACCCAAGATTCCTAGCACTATCAGAGAGAGAAATGTCACTAGAACCTACTGTGATGGAGGCTGGAAGGGAAGTGGTCGAACAGGAAGCTCCAGAGAAAAGAAGAAATTCAGTCTTGTCATCATTTAACTTGAGCATATTGTTTGTCATCCATGATTTAATATCTGAAGTGCAGTTTTGGAGAGTGTGCGTCACCGCTTGGATTTCTGTAGGCTTGCATGCTTGTTGGAGTTGTGTGTCGTCTGCAAAGAGGTAGTGATTGACTGCGTGTTGCTTGATGACGGCAGAGAGAGGAGTGGTGTATAGTACAAATACAACTGGGCCTAGAACTGATCCCTGGGGAACGCCGAAACAGAGAGGAGATGGAGGAGATGAGAGATTATTGACAGACACATACTGACTACGGCCCTGTAGATATGAACTAAACCAGTGAAGAGCGGTAGAGTGAATGCCAAAAACAGATTCGAGACGAGAGAGCAGAACAGAGTGATCGATCGTATCGAACGCAGCTGAGTTATCCAAGAGAAGCAGAACTGATAGGTCATCATTATCCAGAGCAGAAAGAATGTCATTCACAACACGAAGCAAAACAGTCTCGGTGCTGTGGCCAGCCCTATACGCTGACTGAAGAGGGTTGCAGAGGTTGTTGGTTTCAAGGTGGGAGAGAAGCTGACTAAGCACTACTTTTTCCAGAATTTTAGAAATGAATGGCAAGTTGGAAACAGGCCTATAGTTTTTCAACTGATTTTTATCCAGAGATGGTTTCTTGATCAAAGGTTTAACTACTGCAGTTTTCAAGTCCATTGGCACAGTGCCAGAAGTGAGAGAAGAGTTGATTATGTTGGTTATGATGGGAAGAAAAAGGTCAAGGTTTTCATAAAACAAGTTGGTGGGGATGGGGTCTAGCTCACAAGACTTTGGCACTGTGTTCTTCAAAATCTTCAAAACAAACTGCTCAGATACAGGAATGAAGCTATCCAACAAAGAACCAGAGAATTGTGAAGCCGGAGGCGAAGCCACTGGTGGAGGAAAGCTATTTCTGATAGTTTCGATCTTCTCAGTGAAGTAGTCATAAAATACAGTTGGCAGGTCCTTGGGGTCATGGGTGGTGGGGAGGCTGGAAACCGTCTGTTTTCCAAGCAGAGAATTGAAATTTTGAAAAAGTTCTTTGCATGTTCTACTACCTATAATCTGGGCAGAGAAGAAAGCAGTTTTAGCGCCTTCAACTAAGTCATTTACTTTGCGTTTGATGGTTTCAAAAATCTCTTTGTGAACAGTGAGTTTGGATTTAAGCCAGCACCTCTCCGCCTGACGACGTTCACGTTTCAGTTTGCCAAACTGCTCAGAGATGCTACTGAACCACGGGTTAGATTTCCGCTGACGAACCGTGCGTTGGCAGAGAGGGGCGTGCCTATCAAGAATTGAGCGCAACGTCTGGTTATATTCAGTGACAGAGCAATCTTGAGATAAACCAGCTACATCATGTCTAAAAGACTCCTTATCAATCTTCTTGATGCTACGAAAAGTTATTGTTACAGGGGCAGACACAGGCTTTGGAACATTTAGACGACATAATACGGCGTTGTGGTCAGACTTAAGGTCGTGACTGACAAAACATGAACTGACAATGGCATCAGAAGGGCGATGAATGACTAAATCTAACATGTGACCATGCTTATGAGTCGGAGAGTCAACAGACTGGTGAAAACTGAACATGTCGAACAAATCTGAGAGTTTCTTGGTGTTGGAGTCCTCAGCATTTTCAAAATGAAAATTAAAGTCACCCATCACAAGAGTTTTCCCAGGCAAAGAATCACAATGCTCAAGAAAGTCTGGAAACTGGTCAAAAAACATAGTGTTCGTGAGCTTATTCTTCTTGCTTGGAGGTGGCCTATAGACACAGGCGATGTTGACTTGAATTAAATCAAAAAGACTTAACAGAAGAAAAACACACACACACACACACACACACACACACACACACACACACACCGGCAGGCACACACACACACACACACACACATACACACGCGCGCGCACAATCACACTATCAC
The DNA here is from genome assembly GCF_037325665.1 of Littorina saxatilis. NCBI lineage: Eukaryota > Metazoa > Mollusca > Gastropoda > Littorinimorpha > Littorinidae > Littorina > Littorina saxatilis. The sequence continues at coordinate 85,299,931 of NC_090245.1, forward strand.
ACACACACACACACACATCATGAAGACGAAACGTTCCAATAACATACAATATTGTTTAATACTTTATTTGCAAATGGCAGAGAACATATAGATAAGTAAAGAAAGAGGAAATGAAAGAGAAATAAAATCACAAGGTGTGAATGAGAGATTAATAAAGTTATTGTATTGTATTGTATTGTATTGTATTGTATTGTATGCTGTCATACAGGAATCAAACACAACTCCACATGTCGGTTCCCTCCACTGTATTATACGGCTATGACATCATACACTCAAATACACACAATCATGAACATAAATGTTAGGTACTCAAAAATCCGGTACTCACAGTTTTGTAGCAAAAACAACTAGAGATTACAATCTCGTACACAATTGCACTATCAAAACTCTCTACCCTTCACTTAGGTAAAGAAATATACAAACAGTCCGTGAACTCATAGGCACACGATATCTATTTTACGTGTATCGACTCACGGCTCGTATGTAGTCAAAAAACCAGTTATAGTTCCTAATCCGGCAAACTTAAATCACCATCTGCTCTGTCTACTAAACATTCCTTATATCTTAAGTAATTACGATCTTGTAGACATATTTTAATTCTGTTCATACACAGAATTACACAGCGTCTATGGCCGTTCACTAGGAAATGTATTTAACTACTAATTCCTTCTACTGGCGACCTCGGTCTACTCAGTTTCTATCGCCCTGTGACCTCTATGGTCCAACTCTACGGACAATCATAACCTTGCATTAGCTTCTCTAAATCCCGTCGAATCTCAGCTATGCGGGTCTATTGGCGTGATATTCCGGCGGCTTCTCAGATCCTTTATACTGTCATCTGGTCGCTATCTTCCTTTCCGACCGGTTATACGACGCACTGCACAATAGCGGACATCTTGTCTTAGATATCTGTCTGCTATGTTTAAAGTTTACAGTGTTAGTGGATTCAACTTATGCGATAAACATTAGCGATATTCAAATGCTTATTCCATTTACCTCTTAAGTGCTTTACTCGGGCTTCCTTTCTCCCGGTCGATTCCTGTGACAACCCCTCCCTGTCCCTGGACAGTGGTTAAGTGTAACAATATCTTCGTTGCGATTCACATCAACTCTCTCGGTCAGTGAGCTGAATTCACAGTACGTGCACCACACTTCGCTACGTCACGTTATTATCCCTGGTTAGCGCTCTAAAAGCGTGGAGGATATCACTGTCAAACTTTTCCTGTTAGTGTTATTCGTGATTTCCTTCACACAAGACAGCAAAAAAGGACGAATCAATCGAAAAGTATTAGACACATACATTATGGACGTAATATAAACGCTGAAGTATAAACATACATGTGTACACTGAATATGCAGAAAACACGCATTAAAACACTTTAACAAAAAAATCATTGCAGATAGGGCACACAAATAAACAATACTTGAATGTTTCAGCTTGCAGTACAAGCATCTATTGTTGAGTCAGCATTTGGTTGTCTTCTTCACAAAGTACACTCACAAAGATTAATTGATGTGGGTGTCACTGTTGATTTTGCATGACTCATAGTAAATCCTGAAGCATTTCTCTGTACTCTTCAGACAAGTTACTAGCAGAATGAGTCAGACTTGATCTCTGTCCGGCTTCGGAGCTGGCTAACGTGGAACCTGAGGCACCTTCAGGCAAACTTCCAGCTGTGCTGCTGCTTGAAGCTCCTTGTAGAGCTTGCTGGACCATTGGTTGTACTCTTGCGATCAATGGCTGTCGAGTTTCGGATGATGCAGGATGTGATCTTTGTTGATCATGCTGAGCGGAAAGTTGGCTGTCTTCCACCAAATCATCTTCCATCTGCTGGGGATATGTAGCATCACGTGACGCTACGATATTTTTAAGCGATGTGTTTTCTACGAGAGGTGACGCAGCAGCTGTCGGTTCAAGCGTGAGAGACGTCATTGAAGGATTTGCCACGTAAAGCGGCCTATCTGGCGGCCTATCTGACACAAACATTCGTTTTATCTTTGCTTCCGTGTCTTCCGTAAATCTCCAATCTTCTTTCAGGCTAAGCCCAGTCCTGTCGTAAGAATTAAAGCTCATATACGTTTGGTCAACGTCGTTGTCGCCAATATTCAGGCGAACAAAACGATCTGGAAATGCATTGTTCATTGCTACGTTCCCTGCAAAATTACCAAAGGGGTCATCTGTGTAGTATTTATGGCTGAAAAATACGTATTTTGCGGTACGCAAGCCGTCGTCAAGATTGGCGATGTTTTGTCTACCAGGTAACGAAATTTCATCCATCGTGACGATATTGGGAGGTAGTCCATTTTTTAAACGAATAAGCCTGACTCGCTTGCAAAAGTTTGAAGCATTCTTCTTTTCTTCTCCTTTGTGGTATACGATAATATCATACTCGTATTCAGTTTCCATGTTTGGGAACTGGCTAAGCCAAAGGCAATCCTCAAGATATGAGATTCCGTGCTCGTCACAGCAACAGTACTGCAGTATCTTTCACTGAAATAAAAATAAGTGCACTTGAACCGAAGCAGTTAAACTTATTAGATATCACAACATATATCAACATAAAAAAAGAGAAAGAAAAACATTGAATACATCCATTGTTTAATCTGTCAGAAAAAAAGGGTTGTTGATGTGCACACGGCAAATCACTCGACCAAGTTTCAGAGTCAGGGCGAGGTCAACCCAATGAAAAATATGCACAGAATAAGATGTGACCAACAACCGTACAAAATCTTTTTTTAAATAAGAAATGTCAAAACAAAGTCGACTCGCTTGACAATGGCGGTTTCACACATATTTTTATTTTACTGATACAGCAAAATATTCAAATCCAGTTTCTGTCTGCTTTTAATTTTTTTTTAAAATAATAAAACCGTAAATCCGAGTGCGTATTAGCAACTACAAAGCCAGTATCGAAGCACACACAATTCCCTTAGGTTTCATGAAATTAATTTGCGATTAAAATGGTGTTCTTTCTGGAATTAGATAAAATATAGCCCAGGACACGTCGCACTTTCCACCATAACTCCAAACGTCTTCTTGACTGAGGAAAAACTTGACCGATGAAGTTTCCCAAAAGTTGTACTTACATTTGCAGAAATATTCCCACTTTTAAGGACATTTCCTCAATTGAAAACTGAAGTCGGTTTTTTCTGAAGTTACCTTTAAACGTTACCCTACGAAAGCAAGCGACAAGTAAAACACAAGTTTCCTCAAACTGACTTGGATTTGTCAATCTTAAATTCTAAAGAAAAGATATTGCGTATTCTTTATCATACTTTTACAAGCCAGAATGCACTCCATTGTTTTAAAAACAACGCTTTGCTTCTGACGTCAACCCAGGTTCTTACTCTACCCCCTTTTAAACCAATTAGACCATTACTAGAGTCAGATTAGGCATGTTTGAGTGTAACGTGTTGGAGTCTGACAGAAATAAACCGCCGTATTGCACACAAAAAAATCGTGGTGTTTTATTACTTTGCTAAATCAAAGTGAAATGCTGTTAACTTGGTCATAACGATCACTTTTTCGAACAAAAATACAAAAGAACCATGCAGAACGATGTTCATCAAAAAGTCAGGTACAATTAAAAGTGAAAAATTAAGTTTAGTGCAACAGTAAAAAGGACCCTGTGAGGATAACTGTGCACTCCATCATATGCATTTCACATTTCTTATGTTCTCCGAAAGTGTTGGTTTTTTAGAGGGCAACTTGCAGAGCTGGGGGAAAGGTTACAATTTATACGTCATCGCGACAGTCGTATTGTAAAAAAATATTCACACGACATTTGATTAGATATTCTTATCTTATCTTACTTTTGAGTTTAGCAATCGCTAATCGTAGCAAATACAAAAGTAACGTGTGGTTTTCCTGAAAAACGCGTAATTTTGAAGCCATTTTGGATGACGTAATACTGACAGAAAAAGTTTATCTCGATGATACTTTTCCTTTTTAAAACTTTTTCAATGGATGTTCTTTTGAAGAAAGAATAGTTCTTTATAAGTTATTGATGATACAAACGCAAATGTTGCCAAGATGTGTGACAAACAGGAAGACAATGGTACGCCCTGAGATGCCCAAAGTTACCTCAGATCGCTGGAATTGTCTACATTCGCCACGGTCAAATCAAAGTCTCGATATCAAATTCTGATGTAGCAAAGAAAGGGCTTACTCTTAATGATAAAGTTCATGTTGAGGTCCGATGTGTTCAATATACAGCAAGAGCTGCTTTCCTTGCTCAAATAAATTCGCGTTCTTCTGGGAAATTCTGAAGATTTCATAAGCACTTGTGGAGGACAAGACGAGTACAAGTCTTGGAGTGTCCGCAAATATTAAATTCCTGCTTACGGGGTTCATATGGTAATAGCTTATTCCTCTCTCGCGGGAATTTCTATAAGCTTGAACAGCAGATGTCAAACCTCAGGTCATCACTTCTTTTCAACAGTTCCGCACAAAGAATGAAGGCACTGCAGCTCAAGCTGGTATAGCATAAGCAATAGTTACTTCCAATGAAGTTCCGAACTATTGTAAAACTAATGAATCGGTTCATAAACTTTTTAGGTTCATACTTATAGTTACGCTCACTATTGTACTGCATACAACACATTAGAGCTTAGCGGAGGAGGGGGGAAGGGGGGGGGGTTAGCACACCATTGTACTCTGTGGGGCACCCGCGAAAATTTGTATTCTGAAAAACCAAGAAAGGAAAATCTAAACACTAAACCTGAAGAGTACATTTGAGCAGTCTTTGCAGTGTGCATACACAGTATATTGTTCTAGCCTCTAGCTATTAGTAGGGTATGGAGACCACGCACGCTTATATTCATTTAATAAACATATGCTGAATGAGGCAGTTCTCTTGATATTGTACCATTTGCCAGTGAAATCTATTTAAAATTTACCCATTTGAAGTGTCTCCTGCTTGACCCATTTATGCAGATGTGTCAACAATGCCCATATTTTTGATTATGAAGAAGCATTGCACAAATATCAATCTCAAAGTAACCAATGGAAGTGTTGGAACTCATTTCTGATAAATTTGACTTGGACTCCACTTGTACGGTTGTGTGTGTCTGTGTGTGTGTGTGTGTGTGTGTCTGTGTATGTGTGTCTGTGTCTGTGTCTGTGTGTCTGTGTGTCTGTGTGTTTTTAACTGATCTCAGAACTACCACTCAGCAAATGAAAGGCATGTTTGTGAGAAAATATGCTAACAATCTGCACGAATCCAAAACATAAATTATGAATAAATAAATAAATATAAATGGGTCAAGCAGGAGACACTTCAATTTATATATATATATGTTTATAAAGAAGGCCTGGCAACAGGTCGAAAATTTGGGCTGCCACTTGAAATTCTTTGTTTGGCTTTTCTTTTCCTTGATGTTGTTTTATATATATACGTGTTTATTCTTAAACTGTGCTCTGAATTGAAGCAAATTAGGTATAGCCTATTTGAGGGGCCAGCGGTGGACGATTATTATCACCGTAAAACAATCAAAGCAACTGTTATATAGTGCTGAAGAAAAGTTGTTCAGGACGATTAAAGGTTAAAGTGCTACTCTCATAACTTGGTGATAGAAGATAGAATTGATCATCCTGAACAACTTTGCTTCTTAGCACTATCTATAAGTTGTTTTGAATGGGTTTTTTATTTTAACGAATTTTAACAAATGAGGTCCACCACCTGCTTCACAGCTTGACTATACTGTGTTCGTATGCTTCGGGGAGACGAGCGCAACCGGTCACGGTCTTGGGGTTTCAGCTAGCCAAGCCTTAATAGTTTAGGTGATGAACGACCCTGGGTTTTCGGTGTTGACTGTTTTAGTGTCAGGCCTACAGATTGACTAAATGTTTTGACATTGCTTCACGCGACTTGTCATTTTGTGATATTTGTTGACAGAAAGTAGACTTGTAAGTCACACCTACTACTACAGCCTTAGTGACACCAAAATATAATGCATTGAAATGACTCACGCTTGCGGCATTTATTCACAAATAACAAATCTGAATCGGTAAAAATAAAAACCCAATGACTTTCATGAGACTTCTCAGAGGTTCACTAAATTAGATATAAGTGATAAGGAGAATGGGCGGAAAAAAGCTTTTGTAACGATTAGCAAAACAACAATATCAATATCAAATGCTTTAACTGGGTCAGCAAGAGGAACACACGTAGCATTTAAAAATGCATTGACTTTGTACAAGAACCATACAGGTTTACTTCCGCTTCAACTTGGTTAACCCCGCGAAGGGTACACGGTTTGGCGGTCTGTACAAACAGCTCCGCTTCACACACCTTGAAATGACTTGGCCTTCTTACGTTTGCTACCATTTTACAGGTCAAGATATGTACTCCGTATTTTAGAGTAGAGTTCGGCTTTAATTCCAATATATAAATGATAACGTACCTGCAATCGAGAACCGGCTGACAATACACCACTTCAGGTGACGTCGGACCCACGTGATACCTAAAGCGATTCTGATTGGTCGATAAGTTTTCGTCGAATATCGCCGCGTCGTCTGCTAGAGAAGACGAGTGAACTCGACGGTGCATATTCATCAAAATTATAGCATACACTTCAAGTTCAATCCATTTAATTGAAGGAATACGCTTGCTCAATTATTGGTTGTAGTAATGGAGGTTACTGACTTCGGAAATTGGGGTTTCAATTTTGCAGAATTCACAACGTTCCTCGGAAGTCGATCGAATGTGACTGCCGAACCATCCATTCAGATAGGCATTAATTTTGTTGTTGTGAGTGATTGTGTGTGTCTATTTTGTAGTTTTATAAACTGAAAAGTCGTTGTTTTGTGATAATTCTTTGTTTGAAATCATGGGAACAAATTGCTGTGAGATAAGTTTTCTGGAAGCAAAAAGTTATGCCACACAGTATTGTGCAATGTTTTCTGTGTTGTGTTGCGGTGAAGTAAACTGCAAGTAACGTGCTCATTAGATATAAGAAAAATCGCGTGTCAGTGTGACCGATGTAATCAAAAGAACCTTTACACTCTTCCTTCGGACACTCAAAGACAACTTCAGGGCTTGAAGACAACAACAACAACAACAACAACAACAACAACAACAACACAATTTCATGTGTGTTTGTGTTTCAAGCTTGACATTTAGTTTCAAAAGTTGGTGCAATTTTGTCGCTTTTTTCCAATTTACAAGTAACGTTCTTGTGTGTTCTATATTGTTTCTCTATCACTTTTCTTGAGGTTTGATCATTTGATTGATATCTTGGACATTAGAACGTTAAGCCCTATTCCACTTTCTGACTCCTTGAACTTACGGAAGTTTTCACTTTTGGAGAAAAAAAGTGATTACTTTTACAAGGGCTGGTCTTCAGCCGAAAGGTATTCTATTTTTATTCCATGTGATAAGGCAAATTGTTCATAACCAGTGCTATACCTTCGTCATTCTATTGATAAAATACTTATTTTGCAGGGATAAACAGACTGACACAGGCAGACAGACAGACGGACACACTCACAAACACACACACACACACACACACACACACCCACACAAACACACACACACACACATTATCAGAGTGATATACATGCTTTATTTCAGTTGTTTTGTGATGAGACGATGACAGCAAACGAGCTTAATACTTAAACAAGCATATTTTAGTTTTCTTCAGTAAAACCTGTTACATACATGTATTACTGATACCTTCAATTGCCTAATTGTGCAAACTGTAATACCCGAATTATAACTGAAAATCAGCTGATCATAACACGTACAACACTTGTAAATAACTGTACTTTCACGACTTTGACTGACTTGGCAATGATAGTTCAAGTTAATAACAGTAAATAAATAAATGAATAAATAAATGAACGAATAAATAAATAAACAAATCAATAAATAGATTAATTAATAAAAAATAAATCTATGAATAAATCATAAATCAATAAATATATGATTTAATACATCAATAAACCAGTAAATTACTAAAATATAAGTCTAAGTAAAATAAATCAATGACTTAAACAAAATTGGTTAACATAATAAAATAAATAGCATGAAGATCTCATTCTATTTATAGTGTCTTGGATTTTTTAATTATAATTTTCTCAACAAAATCATTCAGATATTTACAGTTAATGGTACTTCTTTTTCATACTATTAATTTCCCTCTGAATTTATGTTTTTATCGAAAACCAGTTTTAATTTACTGTGCGTATTTTAAGCTGAAATAACTGTTTTTGTATAAAAGCGCAACCAGCGTTAAAGCTTGAACACTTTTTAAGAAATTCCGCCTTTCTACGCTTTGCAGTTTTTGTTCAAAATGTATCACTCTTCAATGCAGTATTTTTTGTTACCTCGTTTATTTCTGCGACACTTCAAGTTCATCATTTTTTCCCCCTGTGAAACCAGGTTTACGTTAATTCAATAACTCATCAATATATCGGTCCCCTTAAACATTGTTATTATATAAGGCTTATAAGTGATAAAAATATGTCTCTTACACTTTACTCCATAAAGGTCTGCAATTTGACTGTTTCACAGATTTTGACAATTCTGTATAAAGGATTGGTAACTAAAACATGTGGATTCAAATGATTAATACCGATTAATTTAAATATTAGTCGAACATGTACATCAGAAACAATGTAAAAAAATCTGTCGGAAAAAAATTAATTCAACACACTAAAACTAAAACTAATATATAGTCAACAACTCTTGCATTCTAACACAATTAATGCAACCATTATTTATTTACAAGCAAATACCGGAGTTTCTCATTTAGGTTCTAATATAAGGTTAAATATGAAAACTATTCCCACCAGTTTCACAATATACATTAGACGTGTTATCTCTCAACACACCTACACTGGCATTGAAATGTCCTAGTAAGCAAACATTCTAACACTCGGGAGCAAAGTAGATATTTTATATCGTCAACAAACATGTGCGTTTTCAAAAGGAATCCAAACTAACCCCCAAAATACATCATGATGGTCAATATACCAATTACATTTGAAATAAAATTACAGCCGCATTTACTTCTCAACACATCATCAATTTAATATGTTGTTTGTTTTTGTGTTTCCCGCTTTGACAAATAGCACCACCCAACAAGCTTGTGTACCCTATGACACTGGCTTAGACTAAGACGCATATTTATTTCATTAAACAGGTATATTTTGTTTCAACATTTCACCGTTTAGTACGAGAGCACTGCCTTCTTTCTCTGCACATTTGTAGTCTCTTTTCTTTCTTTTCTTTATTTGGTGTTTAACGTCGTTTTCAACCATTCAAGGTTATATCGCGACGGGGAAAGGGGGGAGATGGGATAGGGGAAAGGGGGGAGATGGGGTAGAGCCACTTGTTAATTGTTTCTTGTTCACAAAAGCACTAATCAAAAAATTGCTCCAGGGGCTTGCAACGTAGTACAATATATGACCTCACTGGGAGAATGCAAGTTTCCAGTACAAAGGACTTAACATTTCTTACATACTGCTTGACTAAAATCTTTACAAACATTGACCATATTCTATACAAGAAACACTTAACAAGGGTAAAAGGAGAAACAGAACCGTTAGTCGCCTCTTACGACATGCTGGGTAGCATCGGGTAAATTCTTTCTCGTCCCAACCAATATGGGACTCCCCCTAACCCGCGGGGGGTATTTGTAGTCTCGTCTTCTATGAGATACATGTATGGCAATAACCTAGGCGTTGCATAGGGCAAGGGAGATAATTTGAAGTCACACTTTAGCACACTTATTAGGGCTTTGCTTCCATGAGTTTGTTCCTAGCTAAACAAAATTACTCATCTATCAACTGTTATTATTGACAAACAAATACCTGGAAACTCATTTGCGGACAAATTCTAGTTTTGCTTCTATTACTATTTTAAAATCTCAAAATTATTTTTGATACTAGTCAACAGTGTAGGTCACAAACTTTGTAAACGAAAAATAATTTCGAATTAAAAATCATTTAACAAATTAAAACGAAAACGTATATGCTAATGTACAATCAGCAACACTTTCATTGTGACATCATTATTTACGAACAATTGTACCGGTAAGCTCAGTTTGGTTAACAGTTTTTCATTTCAATTCTTATATAATATTAAATCTCAAAACTATGTTCACCCTTTCACATTACACATTAGACATGCTATCTCTCAACATCCTGAACTCGCATTAAAATCTCTTTGTAAGCAAAAATACCAATATTAAATTGCAAGGAGTTAATTTCAATTTTGTTTTCAAAGGTGATCTATAAAGTAAGCCAAACAATACACCATGGTGTTAAATATTTTACGAGCAAATGTAAAATCAAAAGAACAATTACACACGACTATATATATATTTTTTTTTTTACACTCGGCAAGTGAGCCGAGACTTTAATCGGTCACATTTTAATTACGATAATGTGTATCCTTCTTGTACCAGTAATAATGATAAATGAGGATAATTATATGGCGCAAATCCTAATACAGTTCTAAGCGCCTCACAAAAACATACATTAAATCAAATGATAATATACATCGACAGAAAATAATATAATTTAAGTTTTCAATGCCCATTCATGAATTTTATACAAAGCATACAAGTAAAAATAGTTATTGTACAATCATGAATAGCTCAGCCACCATCGCTGAAAACACACACACACACGCACGCACACACACACACACACACACACACACAGTATGTTAGGGTGGGGGGGCAATCAGTTTCAGACACAATCTGCACAAACACAGGGGCACCACAAGGCACAGTACTCTCACCTTTTCTTTTTTCTCTCTACACAGCAGATTTCAGAAGTTCTAGTGACTCCTGCCCCATAACCAAGTTTGCTGACGACACTGGACTGACCGGACTGCTGACTGTTGACGACGACTCTGACTACAGGCAGGAGGTAGATAGGTTTGTGGGGTGGTGTGAAAACAACTATTTAGAGCTTAATGTGGGGAAGACAAAGGAAATGATAATGGACAACAGGAGGGGGGAACATGTACACAGGGAGATAGTGATCAAGGGGGAGGTCGTAGAGAAGGTAGAGCAGTATAAGTATTTGGGGGTGATTATAGACAATAAGTTGACATGGAAACCAAACTCTGATGCCCTTGTGAAGAAACTCCACTCTCGCCTGTACTTTTTGAGAAAACTCAGGTCTTTTAACATCAGACAAGAAATCCTTCAGATGTTTTACACTTCAACGTGCAATAGTGTGTTGTACTTTGGCTCCGTGTGTTGGGGTGGCAACATCAACAAGCAAGACAGGGATAGATTAGATAAATTCATCAGGAAAGCAAGTGGGGTGGTAGGGAGGAAGCAGGACAATTTCACATCAACACATGAACGACGACTGACTGACAAGGTACAGAAGATTTTGGCTGACGACTCGCACCCACTCAGACCGGAATTTGACAGTAGACGGACAGACAGGAGCAACAGATTCAGACAACCAACCGCAAGATCCACACGCTACAGAAATTCGTTCATTCCATCTGCAATTCACATCTTCAATTCTCAGGTGGGGCGGTAGATGCTGGTGTTGTCGCTCTGATGCACGGGGTCAGTGTTCTGTATTGTTTCAGTATTGTTGATTTTGTTTTGCATTCTACTCTCTTAATCTTAGACAACATGTGATAACCGGCAAGGTGCTGACTTTCTTTTGTGCATTGTTGATGGTGAATGCATGTTAATTTATTTTTAATATACTTTCTTATGTGATAACCAATGTGCTATATTTTCTCAGGACAAAGAACAAATGTTTATTTTGAATGTTTTATGTATGTTATTATTACGGACACAAACGCTCAGCAATGTAATTTCTCTTTTAGAGATTAATAAAGTTATTGTATTGTATTGTATTGTATTGTATTGTACACACACACACACACTCACACACACACACACACACATATCACAAGAGGAAATGTATGAGCACATACACATTACAAATGTTGCAGAGTTTCATTAAAAGCAATGGGATTGGGGAGGGAATTCCAGGTCGCAGCAGCAAAGACCAGTGTTACAACTTATAACGTTTGCGTTTTCCATGCAAGCACTCATCTGCAAGGGCGACCAAGTCAAAAGAATTAGTTCAATCATGCAAAGCTGACATGCGGTTTGCTGTTATAAAATGCAAGTATATCCCATATATATAGAAGGTCAGTTATCAACTACAACTTAAAGCAGCAAAAGCGTCGTTTTTTGCTTGTTTTTTTTCTTTTCTCGTTGATCGCCGAGTCGGTCCTTATAAGACGGTCCTCCTGCAAATAAAGGAAGAGCTTTTTTTTTAACGATGCCTTCAGAAAGCACATAATAGAAAAACAAAACTATCTCAGAGAAGACCCAAACAAAAGTGAGACAATGTTCTACCTGAAGCATATTTTAAAGAGAAAGCAGGAGCAAAGGGATATATATATGACTAGAATGAATACCCGCTTCGCCGGGTAGCCGGCTTCGCCGGGAAGAAGTACTTAGAGCCGTACGCCGGCTTCGCCGGGTCCGAACAATGGACCCGCCAAGCTCGCCAAGCTTAGGTCCCTCCCAGATTCGTGGAATGGGAACAGCACGAATATGATTCAGTGGCCATAATGCCATTCCTGACCATATCGAGTCCCATCCTTGTCGACTACGTAACCGTGTTCATCACCTTTGGAGGCGAACTCCACTCAAACAGGACTGGGCAAGTTAGAGCTTCTGAAAGGAAGGCCAGTACATAAAATTACACAAAAGCCGCCAGACCACATCACAAACAGAACTGAAAAATGCACAGGTGTTGCTCACATAGAGACACACACACACACACACACACACACACACACACAAAAACACAGAGAAGCCGTATCTATAGAGAGATAGATGACAGTGTATTTTTCGCGTGGCTATAAATTGATTCGACCTTTGCACTTTGACAGTGAGGATAATTTACGGGTCCAATTTACGTTCTGGACACTGCGTTGACCTTCTAAAAATAGTAACAGTAACAGAACGCCGGGAATATCCGAAGACGCTCCTTGTCACACAAAAGTGCACCAAACGAAGGAAGGGAGGTAAACGCTGAAAACTTGGAGAAGATGAGAAGATAAGGAAGAGTTACTTATAATGGTGAAATGAACACAAAAACTAAAATCATTTCAGCGCTGCGCGCTGAGAGCACGTGTTGAAATATCTCATCGATGATATTGTGTCCGGGGTGTAGCTGAATACGGTGTCCAAATTTGAAAAAGATCCACCGAGAACTTTGGCTTTGGTGTGTCGGTATGGGGGCCCTGGTAGCTGAGGTGGAACCAAAATAGCTGAGGTGGAACCAAAATCGGTTCCGCGCTGCGCGCTGAGAGCACGTGTTGAAATATCGACCAGGTTGTGTCGTGTCCCGGGTCTACCTGAATATGCCCACCAAATTTGAAGCAGATCCATCGAGAACTTTGGCCGTGCATCGCGCACAGACAGATACACAGACAGATACACAGACACACAGACACACAGACACTAGTCGTATATATATATTATATATCAGATTAATCTATCATCATCTGTCAAACTAATGAAAGACAACCACGTAATAAGGTAGAGTGTGGGGGGGGGGGGGTGGGGTGGGTGGTGGTGCTTCACGTTACATTGCCTCCTAAGTGGGTTTTGCTGCTTGAAATCAAAAAGTAGGTAAATGTTATCTTTTCTTTTGTATATATTTTTCTCTTACTAATGTACGCGTCTGGCTTCTATCAGGTGCACCAAATGTACGAAAACCAATTTGATATTCCCAGATATACATATAATACCTGTCGATCGACTGTAATGAACACTTCAGACTGCCTGAAAACCACACATGCACTACAAACATAGCCTTCCCAAAGATTCACAGCGTTTAATTTAATGGAGCTCACACGTTTTTCATCTAAGCAGAAAAAAGAATTGTTTTATCAGCAGTAAATTATCAGTTTGTCAACTTTCATACACAGGTAATCATCATCATCATCATTATCGTTATCATCGTCGTCATCGTCGCCGTTGTTGTTATAAACAAATACAAAAGTTGGTTGTTCAAATCTGTGGTGCATAATTCCCAGCTCTCTAAACTCTAATATAGAGCTGTCCGTCTTTAATGATTCTGAATCCCCCATGTGTGTCTTTTCCCATAGAAAAAATATAGACAGACAGACAGGCGGACAAACCTACTGTCATGTACACATACATACACGCAAGTCCTTGTCGGGAGAACCAGCTTCCTGCTCAGAATTTGGTTGCAGAAGAAACTCGCCTGGTGGTAAGGTGAAGTCATCAGTGGTTATATCTGGTGGTAAGTTGAAGTCATAAGTAGGTATATCAGCTGATGCAGGTCCATCATGCAACAACTTGCAGTTTGTGTCAGAATCCTCAGACAATTCCTGATCCTGATCCATTCTGCAATCGACATTGGTTGATTAATATCACATACAACTTACCCTCATAATTCTATCACTCCACAGGTGGCCGGAAATAATAAGTTCTTGTACGGACAATTTCGTTGGCTAGTTGAGAGTAATAACCATTTAAAACTTTGATTTGAAGGGCTAAGGATATCAGTGCTTATAATTATATATAGCTATTCTGATGGACACGTGGGGGAATTCGGGGGCTGTGATTGGATGGTCTCTTCCGATCATCAAAGCATATTGCTACGGAAGTCGGCCATTTTTGCCAATATCCAAAAGCATATTGGCAATAACAAAGACGCATGGTTCCGGTTTACCCATCTGTACCACACGATGTTTCAGTCGACAACAGCATACACTGACGACTTGAAATTCTTCTCGGGAATGTTTTTCAGCTTTACAAATGTCGATAGCATACCCTTTTCTGCTAACTTCCCTATGAAACAGGACTAAACCAATTATTTTCTGTCCCTAAACACCACAAAATGCCCAAAGTCGAAAGATGTAGTACAAACAGGGGAGTAAAACGGAACAGCCGTTTTTGTGAGCGCAGTTGCCGACTGACACAAACTTTCGCATTCGGCTTTTCTTATCTCGTAACTCCACACTAAATACCCCACTTCCCCTCTGAAGTATTGATGTACAACCCATGGCACTAACATTCATGTAGTCGTTTAAAACTGAGGTTGAAAAATTCGCTTCATGACGAGACAAGTATAAATGCCATTCACCCAAACTGAAAACTTCGTGCCGTCTGCTCACGTTGTACGGATTAGCTGTTCTCTTCTCCTCCCCTTGTTGCATCCTAGTTCTTCAGTTGTTTCTAGTCTTCTGTTGATGTTGTGTTTTGGTCTTCTTCATAAGTAGTCTTGTTCAAAATTAAAAAAACGCAAACTTCTTTTTGTTGTATACGAATGAACTAATAAAAAGCTGTTTAACAGCTGTGTTGTCAAATCGAGGGTTTTTTCCAAAGTCAGTGTGGCGCCTGCGCAAAACTAATGCGCATAAGAAACGGCGTCTGCTATCAAAACCTGAGATCAACGCATCGACGCAAAAACTGTCATTTTGTAAGTTTGGAACAACAAATCAAGGTCAGAACAGCTATATAATCGCTATTGTATTTTCAGCGTAGCAATAGGGTCCGATATTTAGACTCGAACAAGTATAATGCGACTCGTCTTCGACTCGTCGGCATTATACTTGTCTCGTCTAAATATCGGACCCTATTGCTACGCTGAAAACACAATAGCTGTTAATATCCCACTTATTAAGGCTGGAGTATACTATGGAGGCCCAATTTCAAAGTGATTAGGTAGTTTTAAAAGTTACTTTTTCGGTTAGTTCAATGTTTGCTTTATCAGAAAAAAAACAAAATTAAAAATGCTTGTCGCGCAAAATTTTAAGATAATGACTGAAGTTTGAGCATAGTTATCAGATTTTTTCAGGCAAACATTACTGTAGAAATTGTAATATTGTATTGTGAAAATGTAAACAAAATAACAATCCGATGATCACAAACTGAAGAAGAGAAATAGGGAAGCAAAATAGAACATCAAACATAGTGATTTTACTGGTGAATTCGAAAAAAAACCCTTTTGTATCCATTTTTGAAGCTCAATTTGAAGCATGGAACACAGACAAACATAGATTAAAAGTGTTAAAGTGATTACAGTGTTCAGAAATAGTGTTAGATACCAAGTTGAGTTATCCCTCTTCACCAATTTTAGAAGAAATACACCTCTTGTTGCGCAAAATCTTGAACTGTGATGCTTTTACTACCCCCACCCCCTACCCATTTTTTTTTAGAAAAGAGAGCGTATTATCTTCCAAATAGAAAAGCAAGGTAGTCGGATGATCAAAAACTGAAGAAGAGAAATAGGGAAGCAAAATAGAACATCAAACATAGTGATTTTACTGGTGAATTCGGGCGGGGATGTAGCTCAGTCGGTAGCGCGCTGGATTTGTATCCAGTTGGCCGCTGTCAGCGTGAGTTCGTCCCCACGTTCGGCGAGAGATTTATTTCTCAGAGTCAACTTTGTCTGCAGACTCTCCTCGGTGTCCGAACACCCCCGTGTGTACACGCAAGCACAAGACCAAGTGCGCACGAAAAAGATCCTGTAATCCATGTCAGAGTTCGGTGGGTTATAGAAACACGAAAATACCCAGCATGCTTCCTCCGAAAGCGGTGTATGGCTGTCTAAATGGCGGGGTAAAAACGGTCACACACGTAAAAGCCGTGGGAGTTTCAGCCCACGAACGAACAAGCAAACAAACAAACAAACTGGTGAATTCGAAAAAAACACCTTTTGTACAGTATAGACCGGATGTATAAAACACCGGATGTATGAAAGTCTGGATGTATGAAAGGGGTAGGCAGGGTCCCGGCAGAAGCTACTCTTTGTTATTACTTAGAATTTTCCGGTTGTATGAAAATCGGATGTATAAAAGTCCGGTTGTATGAAAGCAAATCTCTGGTCCCGAGCAGCACAAATGCGTTGTTGCAAGACCGGTTGTAAGAAAACGAAAGTAGACCCAAGTCACCAAAGTGTGGTAAGAGTAATTTCCCTTCACCCCTTTTCCCGATAAATGGGGTAGACAGGTCCGAGGAGAACATTTACCTCCAAAATCTCTGTGGCCATTTTGAGCGGGTGGTGTCCACAAAGGTAGTCTAAACAGATCTCTGGTCTAAATGAGGATGCCCTGAAAACTTCCCCACCAGATTCTATAGCTGTCAACGAGTTGTTCTGTTTAATTTGTTTCTCCATTCAATCATTTTTTTTAACCAGTGTTACAAATTCGTCACGAAGACCCATAAAAGCCCAGAAGGCATTTTTGTTACATTTATAACCAGAGACATTGGTCATGGATGTGAATCAGTTGTTATCTTTTTATGTTTTTTTTATGTTGTTGTATTTTATTTTGTTGTATTTTATGTTGTTGTTTTTATGTTCTTGTTGTTATTTTTATGTTCTTGTTGTTGTTGTTGTTGATTTTATCCATTAAACTGATTTTATGTTTAACTCCATTAATAATCTGTTTTGTTTGTCTATTCAGTCATTTTAGCCTGTTATAAATTTGTCATGACTGAAGAGCCATAATAGCCCAGGAAGGCATTTTTTTGTACAATTAGAACCAGAGGCATTGGTCGTGGGTGTGACTCAGTTGTTTTTATATTTAGTCAAGTTTTGACTAAATATTTTAACATCGAGGGGGAATCGAAACGAGGGTCGTGGTGTATGTGCGTGTGTGCGTGTGTGTGTCTGTGTGTGTGTGTAGAGCGATTCAGACTAAACTACTGGACCGATCTTTATGAAATTTGACATGAGAGTTCCTGGGTATGAAATCCCCATACGTTTTTTTCATTTTTTTGATAAATGTTTTTGATGACGTCATATCCGGCTTTTCGTGAAAGTTGAGGCGGCACTGTCACGCCCTCATTTTTCAACCAAATTGGTTCAAATTTTGGTCAAGTAATCTTCGACGAAGCCCGGACTTCGGTATTGCATTTCAGCTTGGTGGCTTAAAAAATAATTAATGACTTTGGTCATTAAAAATCTGAAAATTGTAAAAAAAAATAAAAATTTATAAAACGATCCAAATTTACGTTTATCTTATTTTCCATCATTTGCTGATTCCAAAAACATATAAATATGTTATATTCGGATTAAAAACAAGCTCTGAAAATTAAATATATAAAAATTATTATCAAAATTAAATTGTCCAAATCAATTTAAAAACACTTTCATCTTATTCCTTGTCGGTTCCTGATTCCAAAAACATATAGATATGATATGTTTGGATTAAAAACACGCTCAGAAAGTTAAAACAAAGAGAGGTACAGAAAAGCGTGCTATCCTTCTTAGCGCAACTACTACCCCGCTCTTCTTGTCAATTTCACTGCCTTTGCCATGAGCGGTGGACTGACGATGCTACGAGTATACGGTCTTGCTGAAAAATGGCATTGCGTTCAGTTTCATTCTGTGAGTTCGACAGCTACTTGACTAAATATTGTATTTTCGCCTTACGCGACTTGTTTTATGTTGTTGTTGTTGTTTTAATCCATTAAACTGGTTTTAAGTTTAACTCACTTTTTTGTATTCAGTGCGCGCGCGTGTGTGTGTGTGTTATAAATGTGTGCGTTTTGGAGAGAGAGAGAGAGAGAGAGAGAGAGAGAGAGAGAGAGAGAGAGAGAGAGAGAGAGAGAGAGAGAGAGAGAGCCTGAGAACTCAGAAAATGTTATTTGCTACGCCAACGGTCATTACAAAGCTTCCACGACCAAAAACATTGTCAAAAGCGCAAAAGGGTTGTGGAGGGAACACACACAATACAGTTGAGCCACACACAAACACACACACACACACACACAGAGGGATGGGAGGGGGGGGGGCGGAGAGTGCACGGCCTTATGCAAAGCAGAACAGTTTCTATCGGTTGTCCTGACTGTGTCAGTGTATGTAAGTACATGTACTTTTCCACTTGTTATTCACAACCCTTTTCTTCTAACAAGGATATGTATCAAAACATTTAAACATAAAAAAACAAATAAATACAAAAATGATATGAAAAAACCCCTACTTTTATCAAGTAACAGACGCGTGGCCGGATGTATGAAAGTCAATCCACAATATTTTCATACATCCGGTTAACCGGATTTAGTAAAGACCGGATGTATGAAAGACAAAAAGTGGGTCCCGACGACTTTCTTACATCCGGTCTCGACTGTATCCATTTTTGAAGCTCAATTTGAAGCATAGAACACAGACAAACATAGATTAAAAGTGTTAAAGTAATTACAGTGTTCAGAAATAGTATTAGATACCAAGTTAAGTTATCCCTCTTCACCAATTTTAAAGAAATACACCTCTTGTCGCGCAAAATCTTGAACTGTGAGGTTTTTACTACCCCCACCCCCTACCCATTTTTCAGAAAAGAGAGCATATTATCTTCCAAATAGAAAAGCAAGGTAGTCAGATGATCAAAAACTTAAGAAGAGAAAGAGGGAAGCAAAATAGAACATCCAACATAGTGATTTAACTGGCGAATTCAGAGAAAACAAATTTTTAACCCATTTTTAAGCTTAATTTGAAGCTTGGAACACAGACAAACATAAATTAAAAGTGTTAAAGTGGTTACAGTGTTCAGAAATAGTGTTAGATCCCAAGTTAAGTTATCCCTCTTCATCACAGTTAAAAGAAACACACCTCTTGTCACGCAAAATCTTGAACTGTGATGCTTTTACTACCCCCACCCCCCTACCCATTTTGGCAGAAAAGAATGCATATTTTCTTTCAATTAAAAAAGTAAGGTTTTCTGCCAAAATGGGCAGGGGGGTGGGGGTAGTAAAAGCATCACAGTTCAAGATTTTGCGCGACAAGGTGTTTTTTTGTAACTGTGAGGAAGAGGGATAACTCAAATTGGTATCTAACACAATATCTGAAAACTGTAACCACTCTTACACTTTTAATTTCTGTTTGTCTGTCTTCCAAGCTTAAAATTAAGCTTCAAAAATGGGTAAAAAAACACACCGTTATCTCTGAATTCACCAGTAAAATCACTATGTTTGATGTTCTATTTTGCTTCCCTATTTCTCTTTTTTCGTTTCTGATCATCTGACTACCTTACTTTTCGAATTGGAAGAGAATATGCAATCTTTTCTGCAAAATGGGTAGGGGGTTGGGGTAGTAAAAGCATCACAGTTTAAGATTTTGCGTGACAAGAGGTGTGTTTCTTTTAACTGTGATGAAGAGGGATAACTTAACTTGGGATCTAACACTATTTCTGAACACTGTAACCACTTTAACACTTTTAATTTATGTTTGTCTGTGTTCCAAGCTTCAAATTAAGCTTCAAAAAATGGGTAACAAAATTTGTTTTCTCTGAATTCACCAGTTAAATCACTATGTTGGATGTTCTATTTTGCTTCCCTCTTTCTCGTCTTTAAGTTTTTTTTATCATCTGACTACCTTGCTTTTCTATTTGGAAGATAATATGCTCTCTTTTCTGAAAAATGGGTAGGGGGTGGGGGTAGTAAAAGCATCACAGTTCAAGATTTTGCGCAAAAAGAGGTGTGTTTCTTTTAAAATTGGTGAAGAGGGATAACTCAACTTGGTATCTAACACTATTTCTGAACACTGTAATCACTTTAACACTTTTAATCTATGTTTGTCTGTGTTCCATGCTCCAAATTGAGCTTCAAAAATGGATACAAAAGGTGGTTTTTTCGAATTCACCAGTAAAATCACTATGTTTGATGTTCTATTTTGCTTCCTTATTTCTCTTCTTCAGTTTTTGATCATCTGACTACCTTGCTTTTCTATTTGGAAGATAATATGCTTTCTTTTCTGAAAAATGGGTAGGGGGTGGGGGTAGTAAAAGCATCACAGTTCAAGATTTTGCGCAACAAGAGGTGTATTTCTTCTAAAATTGGTGAAGAGGGATAACTCAACTTGGTATCTAACACTATTTCTGAACACTGTAATCACTTTGACACTTTTAATCTATGTTTGTCTGTGTTCCATGCTTCGAATTGAGCTTCAAAAATGGATACACAAGGTGGGTTTTTTTTCGAATTCACCAGTAAAATCACTATGTTTGATGTTCTATTTTGCTTCCCTATTTCTCTTCTTCAGTTTGTGATCATCCGATTGTTATTTTGTTTACATTTTCACAATACAATATTACAATTTCTACAGTAGTGTTTGCCTGAAAAAATCTGATACCTATGCTCAAACTTCAGTCATTATCTTAAAATTTTGCGCGACAAGCACTTTTAATTTTGTTTTTTTTTCTGATAAAGCAAACATTGAACTAACAGAAAAAGTAACTTTTAAAACTACCTAATCACTTTGAAATTGGGCCTCCATAGTATACTCCAGCCTTAAAACAGATAACTCAGGAGTCGACCAAGTATACCAGTCTATTAGCCACCATAAGGTATGCAAGTGCATGCACATTGCAGTACGTAAAATCTCTTATTTTCACTATTTTTGTAACCTGAAATATGAACGGAAGTCCAAAGACCAGTGCTTACCTAGAGGGATCATCTCGGTTTCTGGTAAATGAAGTGCGTTCCTCCACAACATCAGTTTGCTGGGAAATGTTGACGAAGTCGGCTTGCCTGATTTTGACATTGTGATAGTGGACATGAACTGCAGATTGTTGAGGCATACATTTTTTCTCATGCCTTGCACGTTTCTTTCCACACGGAAGTCCGTCATTGCTGTGCACTGCCTTAGCTAGACTTTGCAATGGATGTGAATCCCCGTGTTGATGAAAATACTGCTGAGAGTGCGCTCCGTGGCCTGGCTGCCTGTGATACTCTGATAATGGGTGTCGAAGACCCAGTTGTTGAGACTGCGGAAGGTCAGGGTACATAGGTTGGTAGTGTTGACTAGGCGGGGTACTTGCCACAGGTCTCGCAGTCTCAGGATGTACTGAAGTATGCTGCTGATAAGCCTGCTGGAAGGTTTCTCTCGGTACGGCTTCTGTGTGCCTAGATATCCCTTCTTCCCTTGTTCTGGCCAAATGTGACTGACCCACATGTCGATGTCTTGTTTTTTTAGGATTAATTGGCTGACGGGAACAAGACTGAGCATTAGCATTATCGCCTTTGCCTTCCTTTGGACAAAGATCTGCTGTCATTTGAACTGCTGTATGAACCCCTTCTTTTTTGCTTTCCACGCATATTTGAGAAGACGAAAGTTGTGGTGACGGGTCTATTGTTGCAACGTCATCTTTCGTTTTACTGACGTCTCCTGGGTTCTGCAGAGATTTTTCATCAACCAGGAGTGTAGCAGAGGCGAGTGGCTCTGAAGAGCGGTCTGTTGATGACAGAGATTGAGACGTTGAATTAGTGCTATCTACGTCATCTTTAGTTTTACTGACTGTTTCAAGGTTTTGCAGAGATGTTTCATCAAGCAGGTTTGTAGCAGAGGCGGGTGGCTGTGAAGATCGGTCTATTGTTTCAGTTAATGACTGGTATTGAGACGTTGCACATGTATCATGGGATTCAGTCATTGTAACTATTCTGTCTTCCTTTTGATCCTCCTTGAACCTCACGTCTGGAGATTCTTGGGTGATAACTCCTGTGATTGGAGCTCTCCTCTCCTCAACGCAAAAAGAAGCAGATTCTTGTGTTGGAGGGTCTGCTGTTCCAGGCAGTTGGAGGGATTGGATTATTCCACCCGTGCAATCTTCGTCCTCTTCTCTTGGATTGAGGTTTGTTGAAAAATCTGAAATACCTTCAGCAGCACTGGATTCTTTCCCTTCTAAACCAATGGCAGAGCTAGTTTCTTGTACACAGGGGTCTGTTGAATCCCTGGGTGCTGGTGGCTGAATTGTTTTTCTTGTGTCGTCTCCTCCATTTACCTCTTGACTAAAGTACGTTGAACTATGTGCACTCGAGTCTTTCCCTTCCCCTTGGGTAGCAGAGTCAGATGGTTGTTGTGGACCTGTTAAATGTCGTTGAAAAGCCTCGGTAGTAAAATAAATTGTATTCCCTCTATCAGTAGTGGCAACATGTGTTTGCTTTGGCTGATCTGAGTTTTCTGTTTGTATGAGGGTACCCGACGTTGCCTTCGAGCCATCTACGTCATCTTTGTTTTTACTGACGCGTTCAGATATCTGCTGAGCTGTTCCGTCAAGTACGCATGTAGCAGATACAGGAGGTTGTAACGAGCAGTCTGTTGTTTCTATTGATGATTCGGATTGAGACTTGGCATTGGTGTCATCTACCTCACCTATAGTTTTACTGACGTCTGAATTTTCACCAAGCAGGAGTGTAGGAGACGCATGTGGCTCTGAAGAGCGGTCTGTTGTTTTTGTTGGTGGCTGGGATAGAGACGTTGCACAAGCATCATCGCCCGCATCTTTCTCGGGACTGACACCAGCCGTTTTTTGCTGAACCGTTGCGGAGCCACCCGGGTTTTTCTTTATATCACAAGAATCAGATGGATGTGGTGGGTGGTCTTTAATCTCTGTTGGTGGTGTAGACCAAGACATTGCAGCGCTGTTGTCTATTTCTCCTTCAATGAGATTGGGATCTGCTGGAGCTGGATGAAGTATTTGATCGTCATCCACGTCTTTGTTTTTCCCACAAGTTTGAGCAGAAGGAAGTTGTGCTGGCGGGTCTATTTTTACGACTGGTACAGAGGATTCAGACTTTGCACTGGCGCAGCCTACTTCACCTTTCACCGGACTCGCTCCCGATGAAATGTGTTTTGTGTGGACACCATCTGTCCCTTTCGGTTCCACATTACTAGCAGAATCATCTATGCCTGATGAAACTACTGGGAGGAATTCAAACATTGCAACTGTTCTGTGTGCATTGTCTTCCTTTTCATCTTGATTGAGCTTCACGCCTGCAGAGTCTTGAAGAATAACTCCTATTACATTGGGTTTGCTCTCCTCAACACAAGAAGAAACAGATTCTTGTGGTGGAGGGTCTGCTGTTCCAGGTGGTTGGAGGGATTGAATTATTCCAGCGGTTCCATCTTCTTCGCCTTCTTTTGGATTAAGGCGTGATGAACAATGTGGAATAATTTCAGCAGCACTGGATTCTTTCTTTTCCACACAGAGTGCAGATCTGTTTGTTTGCAATGACAAGTCTGTTGATTCTCTGGGTGGTGCTTGTTGATTTGTTTCAGTTGTGCCTTCTTCGTTTTTTACCTTTTGGATGAGTTTTTTTGCAGGTAGTGAAACAATTCCGTCAGCACTCGAGTCTTTCAATTCTCTTTCAGAGTCAGATTGTTGTGGTGGACCTGTTGCATTTCGCTGAAGAGCATCGATAGTATCATAATCCTTATTGTCTCTATTGATAGTAACAACATGTGTTTGTCTTGGCTGGTCTGATTTATCTGGTTGTTTAACGGCACCCGCAGTTGCCTTGGTGCCATTTTCGTCATCTTTCGTTTTACTGACGTCTTCATGGTTCTGCATAGCTGTTTCATCAATGAGGTTTGTAGCAGACGCAGGTGGCTCTGAACAGCGGTCTGTTGTTTCTGTTGGTGTCTGGGATTGCGACTTGGCATTAGTGTCATCTACGACATCTTTCATTTTACTGACATCTTCAGGGCTCTGCATAGCTGTTTCATCAATGAGGTTTGTAGCAGACGCAGGTGGCTCTGAACAGCGGTCTGTTGTTTCTGTTGGTGTCTGGGATTGCGACTTGGCATTAGTGTCATCTACGACATCTTTCATTTTACTGACATCTTCAGGGCTCTGCATAGCTGTTTCATCAATGAGGTTTGTAGCAGACGCAGGTGGCTCTGAAGAACGGTTTGTTGTTTCTGTTGGTGTCTGGGATGGAGACGTTGCACATGTATCATTGCCCGCATCTTCCTCAGTACTGACACCAGCCGTATTTTGCTGAACCGTTGGATTAATTGCCCTATGTATTTTGTCTGGCTGATTTTCTAACTCGAAGGGACAGTTATTCTCCGAGTCCTTTTTCTGAACCCTTACATGTTGTTTCTTCATCTTATGCCTTCTTTCAGCATCGAGGTTTTCTCTCTTTTCTTTTTCATCCATGATCCATTGTCGTCTCTTTTGGTTTTTCAACTCCTGCTTCTTCAATCTTTGCGACAATCGACTCTCAAGCATTTTTGTGAGTGATGTGAAATCACACTTGTCTTCGCTGAAGAAGTTAAAACCTCTAAAAGACTTCAGAGCCTTGGGAATCCTGTATGTTGTGCTGTGTTTGTGTGCAGTGAAAACAGGTACAACAGACCATTTTCTGCTTGGGTCATGGATTGCATCGTTAAGGCTGGTATAGCTTGAAAATATAGACCATGCATCAGTGCAAAATTCTTCGGTAATGTATAAAAACACGAATTCGCAGTTAGATAGAGCTAATTCGAGATTGTCAAAAAGAGTCATCGCAGCCAAATCAGGCAAAATTTCATCGTACAAGGCGATGACAGGCTCAGAGATTCCTTTCAGTTGAACTTGCTTACAAGCTTGCTTGAACTTTTCTACATCTGACTTATTCAGTTCTTGGTATAAAATCACAGCATCATGGTAATATACTCGCATATCTTCAGGACACATTTCTTCGTCCGAGTCCAAAATCTCTTCACACACGTCTGGTTTACCCTGGAAATGTAAATGGTTTGCTGACAAGGCACGTTGGGGAGTATTACATATGCCTTTTAAGACGTCTCTTTCCAAGCTATCGGCATGTTCTTGTCCACTCGCGACTGGTTGTAAATGTCCTGAAGATGCTGAGGGAGGCGAGGAAGTAGATTTTGAAAAACCTTCCAAAGCTGGCGTCTGAGCAGAGTGCCTCTGACCTGTCCTTTCATGTGTTCCTGCCCTTTCTGTCTGACTCCCAGGTTCTGAAAATCTTGACGCTGAAGAAGAGCTGATGAATGTATTTGTGTCTTGAGACTCGAGACTCGTGTCAACATTGGACCCTGAAAGAAAAATCATTTTGTGTGTGTAAAGTACCACTTGATGTGATGCTAACAGAGTGAGTGTGTGTGTGTAAAGTACCACTTGATGTGATGCTAACAGAGTGAGAGTGTGTGTAAAGTACCACTTGATGTGATGCTAACAGAGTGAGTGTGTGTGTCTGTGTGCCTACGTGCGTGCGTGAGTGTGCTTTGGTGTTGGTGTATGGCTGTGTGTCTCTTGGCTGTGTCAGATAATAACAAGTTTCCAAAAACCTCACACCCAATGATCCAATAAATCCAATGAGACTCGGCGGTTAACCTTTGTATAGGTGTGTTATAATGAAGACGTGTGTGCTTTGTAGCAGTGTTCTGTGATGGCCTCTTGGCTAGACCAGTTGACACATTTACTATTTTTAACTTTTGCTTATTATCGATCGTACACCGAGTGACTGGCTTTAATAAGGCTTAGCGTTTAACTGATATCAGAACCACCACTTAACTCAGGAGAAAATGAAAGGCATGTTCGTGAGAAAATATACTAATAATCAGCATAAAAAACACCGGTCCCTAATACCCCCACATGTGTGTGTGTGTGTGTGTGTGTGTGTGTGTGTGTGTGTGTGTGTGTGTGTGTGTGTGTGTGTGTGTGCGTGTGTGTGTGTGCGTTCGTGAGTGCGTGCGTGCGTGCGCGCGCGCGCGTGTGTGTGTGTGTGTGTGCGTTCGTGAGTGCGTGCGTGTGTGTGTGTGTGTTTCAAGAAAGTACAATAGTTCTTTTCATTTGCTTTGCGCTACAAACATTGATTTATTTGTTTACAAACAGACACACGCGCAGGCGTGCATAAGTCACCAACCGTATTTTGTCATTGTTAAAAACAAATCAAGACATACCTCTTTCAGTCTCAGGTACAGCATCTTCGACTAAACTGTAAGTGCTGTCTTCCATGGTAAAACCGGGTATTCTTGTGAAAAGTTACCAGCTCTTCTTGTGGGTTTTCCTTCAGCAGTTCTTCCTGTGACTTTTCAGATCAAAACCGGTGTCTGAAACAATTCCTTTTTGGGGTTACTTAGGGTAAGGTTGCCTAACTTGGACCGGCTCCTAATATGGACCACCTCCTGTTTTGACAAACTAACGGTGCTAGAGCGCTCAAAACAATTTCATTCGCTGTATTTACCCTCTCTTGATAACTTTCACATGTATGTCAAAACAGTTGCAGAAACACAAACCACAAAACCGTTAGGCTTTTTTTTCTCTTTGTTACCCTTTTGGCAGCGTTCCCTCTAAATTTGACGCTAAAAACGGACTAGTTTCTATCCACAGGCAAAGCTGTGATCACACACAAATTGCAATATAAATTATGACATTATGTATTGTTACGTTTTAGCAGTCTTCGCCCCGAGTTTCTACTGTAAACATACAATAATAGCAAAATCTCAAAGTACGTATAGCCTATGTGTGTTCCCTAATATGGACCACCTTCAAAAACATTAAGAAAATAAAAGCGAAAGGCTGGTTTCATTAATTCATTAAGAAGCTTGCTGAAAATAACCTTTTATATATAGCCCTCGAGCTTTCAAAAAAATATAACAGATAGTTTTCTTTTCGTGGAAGTTGATAATTTCTCTTTTTCGTTAGTTTCCTGTTGTGCTTCAAATAATTTTCTCGTCAAACCAAAACATATAAATCTAAAGCATATTTGAATTAGTCTTGCTTGCACAATAATTTGTATCATGTTATTTTCAAGTAAAGAGGGCTTTTTACAGTGATTCGTTAATGTGGACCACTTGAGATTTTTTCTGTATTTAATTTTTGTCTTTAATATAACTGATTATCATTACTTTAATATTTAATGTCTATCGAAGATAAGTCGCTCTAATTAGGCCTAAGGGTCAACTAAAGAGAGAAGGACTACCAAACACAAAATCAAACTTCTTCGCAAGAAAACAAGCTAGTGCTCCGAATAAAACAAAAAGTGGTGTGATCTTTTAATTGCTGATTGTTGATGTGGTTACATATCCACAGTAGAATCGAAGTCATTTTTTCACTAGCATTTTTGTGAAAAATTCCAATACGCCATGTTTACAATTTCAGTCGTCATTTGAGAAAACAGTAAGTTAAGCCCTTGTTTCGTTGTTTCTGGTCTTGCAACTCTTTGACCGTACAAAAAAAAAAGATTTAACAAATTCTGATCACTTTCAAAAGGGGTACACTTCAGCCTTAAACGTCGGATATGTTGGTTTCATCAAAGACATTGATATAAAAAAAAAAATGGGGAAAAAAAGTCTGGGGCTATTATTTTAAGTCTTAACAGCAAAGTTTTATATATATGGCCAAGAATCTGTCATGGCGTCGAAAGAAGAAAAGAGCCCGCTTGAATTATTTGGCAGGCTCCTGCTTCTAATAAACTTTTTTTGCAAAGAACATTTTTGTGTTGGATGAAAGAGGATGAATGGACGAACGTTTTGGTATAACATGGTGGCAAATTTATGCCGTAAGCAATGAATAACGGACTTGTGATTCCAACCTTACCTAGTCATTCTGGAGAAAAAAGCGTTACGCGATTTTGGGTGCTTTCAGTTTTGTAAGAACTGTACTCCGAACACGTGCGCGACCGGTAAATCCTTCATACAAACCAGACAGGAAATGAATGCAGTGTTTAATGAGACCAAAAATGAGCTCGACGGAGCTGCCAACTTCGTTCATTTCGCTTGGTAAAGTGATGCGAGATGTACGTTATTATCCTTGTGTAAATTCGGTATCGGTCAGTCAAACGGTCGTACAGTCCGCGGTAAATGTAAGATGGCCGCCAAAGATCGATTTCGAGGTTCACACAGTCTACTAAGTCTAAAATAATATTTAAAAAATTGCTTGCAATGCATGCTTTGTCTGTGATTCGTGAAAATCGACACGATTTGTTGATTTTGTGTAAAGAAAAATTACTTATAACCAAACTAAAACGTTCTCGTTTTGCCGAGATGTTGTGACAAGCGTGACCTAACTAGTCTCCCTTGGTCATTTGCATATGATCTATCAATGACAACAGGACTTTCACACCTACGTGCGAGATGGACGAGCCCAGCCCCACGGGTAAAGTGTGCATGGACGTCATCCAAATAGTAACGTACATCACTTTTGAGAATGAAACTGCTATAAATCGAGTGATTTCTTACGAAACATGATAAAAACAATGTTTGAAAGGAAAAAGTATTCGTACCTGAATGATTCAGTCGAAAATCGAATGTTGTTGAATTTTTTTTGTGGGGGGTGATGGTTTTGTGTAGGTGTTAGTGGTGCTTGGTTACCCATAGGTCTGTGACACTCTTAGTTTATATGATCAAAGCTCATTGGCAATTGCAAATATTCTTAGGGAGGTAGGTTAGTCATGCTTTCTAATTTTTACATTTAGTCAAGTTTTGACTAAATGTTTTAACATAGAGGGGGAATCGAAAAGAGGGTCGTGGTGTATGTGTGGGTGTGTGTGTGTGTGTGTGTGTGTGTGTGTGTGTGTGCGTGCGTGCGTGTAGAGCGATTCAGACTAAACTACTGGACCGATCTTTATGACATTTTACATGAGAGTTCCTTGGATTGATATCCCCGATTTTGTTTTTCGTTTTTTCGATAAATGTCTTTGATGACGTCATATCCGGCTTTTCGTGAAAGTTGAGGCGGCACTGTCACGCTCTCATTTTTCAACCAAATTGGTTGAAATTTTGGTCAAGTAGTCTTCGACGAAGCCCGGACTTCGGTATTGCATTTCAGCGTGGTGGCTTAAAAATTAATTAATGACTTTGGTCATTAAAAATCTGACAATTGTAAAAAAAAATAAAAAATTATAAAACGATCCAAATTTACGTTTATCTTATTCTCCATCATTTTCTGATTCCAAAAACATATAAATATGTTATATTTGGATTAAAAACAAGCTCTGAAAATTAAAAATATAAAAATTATTATCAAAATTAAATTTTCGAAATCAATTTAAAAACACTTTCATCTTATTCCTTGTCGGTTTCTGATTCCAAAAACATATAGATATGATATGTTTCGATTAAAACACGCTCAGAAAGTTTAAACGAAGAGAGGTATAGAAAAGCGTGCTATCTTTCTCAGCGCAACTACTAAACCGCTCTTCTTGTCAAATTCACTGCCTTTGCCACGAGCATGAGCGGTGGACTGACGATGCTACGAGTAAACGGTCTTGCTGAAAAATTGCATTGCGTTCAGTTTCATTCTGTAAGTTCGACAGCTACTTGACTAAATGTTGTATTTTCGCCTTACGCGACTTGTTATTATTATTATTATTATCATGAGAGCTTATATAGCGCGAACCACAATTAACCGTTGCTCTCCGCGCTTTACATATTAATTTCTGCCGTTTGAAATGGAATTTTTTTTACAGACAAACAGACATTTTTTACGCACAATATATAACGCATTCACATCGGCCAGTAAACCTCAAGCCATTACGGCGAATATTTACTTTTCGCGGCCTATTATTCCAAGTCAAACGGGTATTTGGTGGACATTTTTTATCTATGCCTGTACAATTTTGCCAGGAAAGACCCTTTTGTCAATCATGGGATCTTTAACGTGCACACCCCAATGTAGTGTACACGAAGGGACCTCGGTTTTTCGTCTCATCCGAAAGACTAGCACTTGAACCCACCACCTAGGTTAGGAAAGGGGGGAGGAAAATTGCTAACGCCCTGACCCAGGTTCGAACTCGCAACCTCTCGCTTCCGAGCGCAAGTGCGTTACCACTCGACCACCCAGTCCATTTCAGGCTGTTTTGTTTTCCTCAGGCAAAATATAATTAAAACTAATTAAAAAAATGTGTTTCAATTTGCATCCGGCAGTTAGGGTTAATTATCTTGCGTTTGGGGATGTGACTTTTTTTTTTAGATGGGATATTATATTTGGTTTGGGGTTGTGGCTTCATTTTATCTGTGGGCAGGTATTTAAGTGTATAAAAGACATTACAATTCCAAGCAAGTGTTTCGTTACAATGGAACTTGGAAGAAAAGTGTTGTTCGGCAGTACAGTAAAACCTGTCTCTAAAGGACACCCTTGGGGTATGGTAATGGTGTCCCTATTAGACAGGTGTCCTTTCTTCACAGGTGGAGGGGCTGGGGCAATATTTTACAAAGAACACGTAAAATGTACAAGACACTTTTGTCAATTCTGGAGTATGTATTTATTTTTCAACACAAAACACAAGGTAAAAACTTAAATAAAATTAATTAAATAAAATAAACTTAAATAAAATTACCAGATCATTGTACAAAGCACAGATTGAGGGCGGTGACAGGAATAGAGAGAGAGAGAGAGAGAGAGAGAGAGAGAGAGAGAGAGAGAGACTGACTGACTATTAGGGTTTAACGTCCTCTTAGACCAACTGGTCTATATTGGGACAGGTATTGGTAATACGCTGAAGATATGGTGTGATACTTTGATTCGAACAAGCCCGCTGTGGCTGTCTCCTTCGACACACCAGCATTGGGTTTGTCTCGTTGAAATGTTGATGCTTGCATATGTTTTTTTCAGTGTGTGTGTGTGCGTGCGTGCGCGCGTGTGTGTGTGTGTGTGTGTGTGTGTGTGTGTGTGTGTGTGTGTGTGTGTGTGTGTGTGTGTGTGTGTGTGTGTGTGTGTGTAACTTAGAAAAGGGACAGGAATGACTGATGCACAGACACTTTGTTGGGATTTCCTGGTTTTGTCATTAACATCCTCGTCCTAAGCGCGTAAGCCACGATGCTAGCTCAAAAAGCCTAACGTCATGCTATTATCACTCACTGCTCTTACAAACGAACACACACAAACCTATAAATAAAGTAGATCTTACGGGATTTAACGTTTTTTTAACTGCCAAAATTTTACTTTTTATTCTTGTTGAAATTCACAACATTTCATAAAGATCGGTGAAAAATTAGAAAATAACGGTTTATAACTGACAAAAGCTTGGTTTTCTTCTGAAAAGTACGTATTGAAACTCAGTTATGGACAACGGACCTACTCACAAAATTTCATAAAGATTGGTGAAAAAACGGGATTTACCGGTTTTTTAACTGCCAAAAATCAACTTTTTATTCTTGTTGAAATTCAGTTAGGGACAACCAACCTAACAACAACATTTCATAAAGATCGGTGAAAAATTAGAAAATAACGGTTTATAAAGTTTTTTTTAACTGCCAATAATTAACTTTTTCTTCTTGAAAAGTTTGGATTGGAGATCAGTTAGGGACAATGGATGACTGTGCCAATTTTGGTGTAAATCCGACGATTAGGGACCAAGAAACAAGGAGCAGAGTGTTTTTTGGCGGTTAAACTGTCATTTTAACGGTTTAATGATTTGGTGAAATTTCTTCCACCACAATACTATACAATGTTTTATCTACCCATTATTGCAAGAACCCCAAAATCACATTTTTTTGGAAAAATCGCTTTCACCCATGCTAGAACCTCCCCTTAAGTGCTCAAGACACTATACTGACTCCCCCCCCCCCCCCCCCCAGGTGGCCCATACCAATAAAAACAGTTTTATTCTGCTAAAAACCACATCTCCTTTCTTACCCACAACAACATTAATAAGATAAAGCAAGTCTAAAAAATGGTGTTTGTGTAACACTTTTTGGACACACTGACAGATTCCTGAAAAAACGGGATTTAACGTTTTTTTAACTGCCAAAATTTTACTTTTTATTCTTGTTGAAATTCACAACATTTCATAAAGATCGGTGAAAAATCAGAAAATAACGGTTTATAACTGACAAAAGCTTGTTTTTCTTCTGAAAAGTACGTATTGAAACTCAGTTATGGACAACGGACCTACTCACAAAATTTCATAAAGATTGGTGAAAAAACGGGATTTACCGGTTTTTTAACTGCCAAAAATCAACTTTTTATTCTTGTTGAAATTCAGTTAGGGACAACCAACCTAACCACAACATTTCATAAAGATCGGTGAAAAATTAGAAAATAACGGTTTATAACGGGTTTTTAACTGCCCCAGGTGGCCCATACCAATAAAAACAGTTTTATTCTGCTAAAAACCACATCTCCTTTCTTACCCACAACAACATTAATAAGATAAAGCAAGTCTAAAAAATGGTGTTTGTGTAACACTTTTTGGACACACTGACAGATTCCTGGCCATATTATATTTGGTTTGGTGTTGTGGCTTCATTTTATCTGTGGGCAGGTATTTAAGTGTATAAAAGACATTACAATTCCAAGCAAGTGTTTCGTTACAATGGAACTTGGAAGAAAAGTGTTGTTCGGCAGTACAGTAAAACCTGTCTCTAAAGGACACCCTTGGGGTATGGTAATGGTGTCCCTATTAGACAGGTGTCCTTTCTTCACAGGTGGAGGGGCTGGGGCAATATTTTACAAAGAACACGTAAAATGTACAAGACACTTTTGTCAATTCTGGAGTATGTATTTATTTTTCAACACAAAACACAAGGTAAAAACTTAAATAAAATTAATTAAATAAAATAAACTTAAATAAAATTACCAGATCATTGTACAAAGCACAGATTGAGGGCGGTGACAGGAATAGAGAGAGAGAGAGAGAGAGAGAGAGAGAGAGAGAGAGAGAGAGAGACTGACTGACTATTAGGGTTTAACGTCCTCTTAGACCAACTGGTCTAT
>NC_090245.1:85335858-85463358 GCF_037325665.1 Littorina saxatilis
CAAACCAGTGGCCCAGTGGCCCACTTTCTGTGTCAGCGAGCCCGGATACAAGCACACTAAAACAACTTCGCACAGAGAAAATACACACACTGCTGTCTGTCCATTCACACAAATGAGGGTCCTCTCCGGTTAAGTTCGCCTATGTGGAACACGCTACAATTGTTCACTATAAAATCGGGGAAGCAGAAAATGTAGATTTGCTTGTGCTATTATTCTCCTTTCAACTTCAGTTAAAATTTGAAAAAAAATGGTATTCTAAAAAGCACAACCTGTTTGAACTGATTTATTTGAGTGGCTATTGGTTTTTTTCTTTTTTTACGTGGACTGAAAGTTGTTTCAGCGGCGAGTGCCTGCTGTAAAAAATGCGTCGATTGCCGTCTTTGCTATGAGGATGTTTTGGTTAAAATCAGATACGCTGTTAAAAACGGACCATTAATTATTGCACATCTGTATGGAACAAGCAAGCTTGTTGTTTTTTCTCGGGATATTCAGTGTTTATTTAGTTGGTCGGAGACTACAGATAGTTACCAGCCCCTCCCTCCCCCAGCCGGTCAAAATCACAAATGCCAGGTTCCGCACGTTAACATCAACAACAAATTCGGACCATGCAGTCAGTAAAACCTGCATAACCACTTGCACATGTATGTCAGTGAAAAGAACGACCAATGCCTTGCTGAAACAGTCATGTTTTCTCCTGACAGCAGTTTTCTCGTCTAGCAATGGTTCCTTGACATGCTGACCGGTGTATAATATATGTCATTCTTCGGTTTTCAGCAATCAAAAAAGGCGGTTTTAGCGGACCAGGCAACAATTACAAAGCTGCTACTGTTCATTGCCGGTAAACTTCACAGCAGTAATTGTTGCGCCCATTACCTTCAAACTAAGGCCGTGCGGTAATACGTCGGGCTACTGACTTGTACACACAAATTCGTGAGTCATCATATCAATTAGTAAGGCCTCTGTTATTTAGGCCTATGTTCTGCAATTGTGCCAAATAAAAAATAAAATAAAACAGTACTTGACATACCTGTTAAAACAGCATACAGCCGAGTTACAAGTTCCCGTCAGTGTAAGTGGGTGGGTGAATAATGTCAGTTTCCTCCGATCAGAGATGTGTATGACAATACCGGCAAATCTATGCTCCGATGCATAGAGGGCGGAAATGACGTAAGTATGACTCGATCGAGCAGTTCCTTGTTACTTTTGAATTCCGTGTTTTTCTTGCCTTTTCTGTGAATGTGCAAATTTATATTATTATGATAACTCTTTCCTCGTCAAATTCCTATATCCTTTCACAGCATATATATTTCACAGCAAATATTACACTTGACTAGGCTGTACCAAAGCATTCAAGTGGCGCAAATACGCCAAACTGTTTTCAGTTATACACTCCAATTTGTATTCATGGGCCTGTCCGTACTTGGTATTCATCGGAGTTCCCTCATTGCGTTTTGTGTGTGTGTGTGTGAGTGTGTGTGTGTGTGTGTGTGTGTGTGTGTGTGTGTGTGTGTGTGTGTGTGTGTGTGTTTGTGTCTGTGTGTGTGGTGTGTCATAGTGTGTGTGTGTGTGTGTGTGTGTGTGTGTGTGTGTGTGCGTGTGACTCAGTGTGCCACAGAGTGTGTGTGTGTGTCAGTGTGTGTCACAGTGCCGGGTGTGTGTGTGTGTGTGTGTGTGTGTTTGTTTGTTTGTTTTTGTTTTTAATATTTTGATAACATGAATGTTAAGAGACAATAGGCAATTGTCTTGAGATGACCCTGAGCAGATATTCTGTGGTTGGTAGTGATTACTGAGCTCAGTAACTCTTAGTTGTTGTTGTTTTTTAATAGAATGTTGCCCGCTACTATGATGTAAAAATTACCAAACCATTCAGCGACACATGCTAAGTGATATCTCTAAGTTCAGCGTTCCAAGTCAATTTTATCTCTCAATATCAAGCCTTCTAATCACGCTCCTTGAATGCGCAATACCGGTTATTAATTGAATCACATTGTTTGTTTGTTTGTTTGTTTGTTTGTTTGTTTGTCGTTGTGTTTTTTTGGTAGGGTTTTTTTTTCGTTTTTTTTTCTCGGGGTTTTCGGGGGGGGGGGGGGGGGTGATTGGCTAGTAGGTTGGTTGTTGCTCAGTCGTTGTTTGCTTTTAAGCACGAATGTCACAAAAACTGAGGAACAGCGTTCGTCAGTTACGTTTTCAAGCTTGTTCACATCACGTAAATTTTTTTTCAGCCGCTGCGTCTAGCAAAGATGCTGTGTCCATGCAGTGCGGCGTAGGTGTCACTATGTTTGCTGAATAGTCGGATTGGGGGTAGGGGGCGGGGGTGATGTTCGTTATAGTGGGTCTTGCGATGAAAAACGCAAAATTTTAGTACCAGCTGTTTGCATTGCATACAGTAAATCTTGTATGGTATAGCTTGCTCGCTGATTAATATGTTATCTACCATACCAGCGCTGAAGAGTTCTAACTATAAGACAACATTAAAGCTAGGCTATAGCTCCCGTCTACAGAACGCTTAAAACTTACAAAATCGCGGCAGTTAGCTCGAAAAGAACTCGTCAAGTCAAGTCAAGTCAAGTCAAGTCAAGTCAAGGCAAGGCAAGGCATTTTTTGTTTAAACCTAGGGTTTCATGAATTCTTTTAAAAAAATTGCAATAAACACGACAAAAAGATATGTATTAATGAGACACAACACTTCAAATTAACCGAAAATAAATCAAGGTTAATTTATGAATAAATAGTTGTAATCATAATTTTGTTTTACAGGACTGTATTTGTTTCTGTTTTCGGTTGTTGTTTTTTTTTTATAAAAAAACGTGATCAAATAATCAGAACTCTTTCAAAATATTCTTAATAGAATATATCAAATTCAATAACTTTCGTTTTTTTGTTAATTGAAATAAATGTTTAATTTTCACTGCATTTGAATTTCTACGAAAATACAATGGTAACAACTTTTTCCTCAAATTTTCAAAAACATTACACTGTAATATATAATGAAATTCATCTCCGAGTTCTCCAGACTGACATTTAACACATATTCTTTCTTCTGTATTGGCAATTTATGATGTAATGTTCTAAAACGTAAAAAAGAGAGTGCTAGGTTATTGGGTAAAATGTTCAAATAATTTTCAAATATAAATGTATTTTTAAACAATCTATAATTCAAACAAGTTTCTTTTTCATTTAATTCCGAAAACCACGATTGTATATATTGATCTTTTAGGCATTGCAACATTTTCAATTTAAACCATTTTTCGGAACATCGTAACAAAAACCATCAAGACCAAGAGAATTTAAAGTTGTTTCAACATGTTTTAAATAGGGTGCTTCATATATGTTATTTACATAGAGGCGATGCAAAAAACGGTACAATACATTTGAAAACTTATTACTATTAATACAATCCACCAATTTAAACCAAAAACTAAATATTCTATTTTTAACTAGGACATCTAGTGGAAATTTGCCTAATTCACCTAATACCATACACGTTGTGGTCGACTTTCTCAATTTCAAAATAATCTTATAAAAACGAAGCTGCAATTTTGTTGCTAAATTTACCAAATGTGGACCCCATACTTTACAGCCATATAACATAATCGGTGCAACTATTCTATCAAACAATTCAATTTGAATATCTATCGACAACGACAATTTTCTACACTTCTTTAACAAACTAAACATTGCTCGAGAGGCCTTGTCATATAACAACTTTTGTGTTTTATTAAACTTATTATTATAGTTAAAAAAAAGAAACCCAAATATTGAAAACCAAAAACGACCTCAACTAATTTATCTATATATTCAAATAATGGCAATTTTCGTATTTTACCTTCGAAAACAAACAACTATTTACGGTTTTTTTTTTGCGTTAACCCGCAAATTCCACTGATCGGAGTATTCGGACAACACATTAAGCGTGTTTTGTAATGCTTCTAGGGATTCTGCTTAAATAGTTGTATCATCTGCATATAATGAAATAAACATTTTAAACATCAGCTAAGCATCATCTGGTTGTAAGTCCAACATAGCAACCTCTCTTTCAATAGTAGGGAGATGTTCAGTTTTATCAAACATATAAGCTTGTAAATCATTTAAATACACAGCAAACAATGCAGGTGACAAGTTTTCCCCTTGATGGACACCGGTAAAACATTGAAAGAAATCTGACTTTTGGTTACCTACCAAAACTCATGACTTGGCCTTACTATACAAATTATGAATAATATTTAGCATTCGCCCATTCATACCAACATCAAACATTTTCTTCCAAAGAAAAGCTCTTTTTACGTAATCAAATGCTTTTTCATAATCAATAAAAAGACAATATTATCAGTTTCTCTTTGATAGAAAGTAATCAATAATACTATGTAAAGTAAAAATGTGGTCGAGGGTTGAATGACCTGCTCGAAAACTGGCTTGTTCTTCACCAATGACTGAATAATCATCAAAATATCATTCACTGGATCAAAAAAATAATAGATAATATGTCATGTTAACACACACAGACGTGCACCACCACCCTCGTCTCGATTCCCAGTCTATGTTAAAATATTTAGTCAATACCTGACTAAATGTTAAAAAAACAAAACAAAAAACGTTTAATAAAATATGCATAGACTAACAATACTTTTTCTGTATTTTTATAACATAAGCTAATATACCCTTGATATTTCCTTCAGTAAAGTGTTATCTGTCCCCAACAGCAAGTCGTTTTTTTGTGGTTTATTTCGCATTTAGGTCCCAGGTAACATTATGAAGTTTTAATACGATCAATCGGACCTATTATCAAGTTAGCGTATCAACTTTTGAACGAACTGCGCCCAGTAGTTTCCCAGCAATAAGCTGTTAAGTCGAGACACACACACACACAGACAATTAAAGTCTGCTGGACCCTAGTACTAGCGTACTCGGGGATAAACTGTACAATATCATCCTTGACTAACAACAAAATTCCTCCTGAATTACGTTTAATCTTGCTTCTGTTTTTATAGAGGGACACATAACCCGGAACATCAACTGTGTCAATATCATCAAACTTACTCTCGGATAAGGCAATACTATCATATATTTACAAATTAGCTTAAGAAAATCTGGGTGTTTTATTTTAGATAATACGTCACCAACATTCAACGCAATGCACGATAGCTCGGATCCTTTGTAATCACACACAACACTATAATTTTAAAAAAATATTTACATCATGTACCTGTCCCTGGTCACACACAATATCAGCTCGTATAGGACTAGCGTCATGCGCCTGTTCCCGATCATACACACAATTAGTTGCAGTAACATTTAATTATTGTTCTTCTTCCATGTGTTATTATTAGCATCACAAATGGCAGATGCATTACAACAAACATGCAATAAATCAACACATTCAACATTGTTTTTACAAGACTCTCAGTCATTCATGTGAAGTGCGTTTTCAACATTGACCCGCACGCCTTCACAGCATTCTTTTTCCTCACACACACACACGCGCAATCATGTTTTCTTCAGTTTACGTCTTTGCTTGTTTCTCCCTGTCGCCGTAGTGGGACTGGCCCACTATGCCCAGCCGCGCATTGCTGGCTGTGTGACACACTTTCTGTGCACGGCGCGTTTTTATGTCTCTCCCTTTCAGCACCACACATAATACTATGTCCGCCACTAAAAACATCCATATCATTCTGACTGTCATTTACTGGTTCATTGAGTGGGTCATTCACCTTCTCCTTCCTTTCACCTGAGAAAATAATGTTCGTCTTTCATCTCCTTATTCAATGTATCCTTAGTATTCACCCAAGTCTGTCCAACAACTTTCGTATGATAGTCGCTATAAAACGTTGCACTTCTTGCTGTTGGGGACAGATAACACTTTACTGAAGGAAATATCAAGGGTATATTAGCTTATGTTATAAAAATACAGAAAAAGTATTGTTAGTCTATGCATATTTTATTAAACGTTTTTTGTTTTGTTTTTTTAACATTTAGTCAGGTATTGACTAAATATTTTAACATAGACTGGGAATCGAGACGAGGGTGGTGGTGCACGTCTTTGTGTGTTAACATGACATATTATCTATTATTTTTTTGATCCAGTGAATGATAAAGAATACAATGGAATCATTTTAGAATTTTCAGAATTTTAATGACCAAACTCATTTACTATTGACTTTTAAGCTTCCAAGTCAATATTAAAAGAGTTTGGTCATTAAAATTCTCAACATTCAAAAATGATTGGATTGTATTCTTTATCATTCACGGGATCACAAAAAAATAGATATGTCATGTTAACTTTAAAAATGTGCTCCAATATATTCTATATAATTCCATAAATCCAAAAATATATATAGATATGTCATTTTTGCTCTAGAAATGTGCGCAAAATAAAGGGAAATCGGTTTCTGCAAATCAGGTCCTGTAAGTGCCGTTTTGATGTCCCGCCAAAACTGACCGGCTCGACCCGTCTCGATCTTTGGGTTTTGCTTAGCCAAGCCTTGTTAGTCTTGATAATGATTAATCCCGGGTTTACAGTGTTGACTTTTTTTAGGCCGACCAAGTGACTAAATGTTTTCATATCGCTTCACGCGACTTGGTGGTCAAGTTTTCTTTTTTTTTAAACTAGTAAGATGATACGCAGTTGAAACACGAAATTTAAAAGATATGTACCATAA
The DNA here is from genome assembly GCF_037325665.1 of Littorina saxatilis. NCBI lineage: Eukaryota > Metazoa > Mollusca > Gastropoda > Littorinimorpha > Littorinidae > Littorina > Littorina saxatilis. The sequence continues at coordinate 85,342,515 of NC_090245.1, forward strand.
TTATGTAGAAGTGCTTTTTGAGTCTAAACCGGCACTTGCAATAATGTTGAATAGGTTATGACCTATAAATGACTACGTTGTAATGCGGGAATTTTTTTTGTATTTAAGGCTTTAAATTAAATCATATAGAACGGCAAGCGGCGCAAAGAAGAGACTCCGCGTTTAGAGAGCTCTGCACCAGATATAAGCACTACTGCTAGAACACGACTTGAGTATGTAAACATTCGCCTAGCCTGTTAGTTAAAAAGTCGAATACGTACGCTTCGTTTGGTGCTCATCGTACAATGACACAATGTACGTCAAATGACCACTATTTGTAAATTGGTAATGATAGTGACTAATCAAAGGACAAAGTCCAGTGTTCTGATCAAAGAAACTAACGTGGAAACTATACATCATAAAATATTTGCCCGGATTCTCGGAATTTATCAAATGTGCCCACCCAGCCAAAAACCCTTACTTTAAGTCCGGGCAAAATAATATGATCAAGTTTAGGCCTTTTCGACGAATCAAGCATACATTTATCTGTGTCACCCTCTTGCCTACTCTTCCTTTTTAAGACTTGTTCGATGACGATTCATCAGTGGAGCGATTGTACATCCATGACGTCTTTTGAGGGGTTGGTAAACGGAAGATGATTATATATATGTCAGTGCAGCACAAGTTCTTGAGCGGAGAATAGAGGCTTTTCATAAAAGCACTCTTGCTGGTGCCATGCATTCCAAGCACTTCACTCCAGCGTGTGTGATGGCAAGGCCGACTTGCTTATTTTTCCCCCCAAGGACAAAAGATACGAAAGATCAGTGGAACCCCCTTTTTAAAAGGGAGGTACTCATCAAATAGAACAGAAACTCTTAGTAAACAGGGTCTTCATATAAAAAACAAGTCGCGTAAGGCGAAATAACAACATTTAGTGAAGCTGTCGAACTCACAGAATGAAACTGAACGCACTGCATTTTTTCCCCATTTTTACTCGTAGTTTCGTCAGTCCACCGCTCGTGGCAAAGGCAGTGAAATCGACAAGCCATGCAGAATAGTGCGGTAGTGGTCGCGCTGAGCAGGATAACACGCTTTTCTGTATGTCTATTCTTTTGAGCTTACTGAGTTTGTTTTTAATCCAAACATATCATATCTATATGTTTTTGGAATCAGGGACCGACAAGAAATAAGATGAAATTGTTTTTAAATCGATTTCGGAAAATTAATTTTAATCATAATTTTTATATTTTTAATTTTCAGAGCTTGTTTGTAATCCAAATATAACATATGTATATGTTTTTGGAATCAGAAAATGACGAAAAATAAGATGAAATTGTTTTTGGATCGTTTAATAAAAATATAATTTTAATTACAAGTTTCCGTTTTTTAATGACCAAACTCATTCATTAGTTTTTAAGCCACGAAGCTGAAATGCAATACCAAAGTCCGGCCTTTGTCGAAGATCGGTTTGCCAAAATTTCAATCAATTTGATTGAAAAATGAGGGTGTGACAGTGCCGCCTCAACTTTTACAAAAAGCCGAATATGACGTCATCAAAGATATTTATTGAAAATATGAAAAAAACGTCCGGGGATATCATTTCCAGGAACTCTCATGTCAAATTTCATAAAGATCGGTCCAGTAGTTTAGTCTGAATCGCTCTACACACACACACGCACAGACAGACACACACACAGACACACATGCACCACGACCCTCGTCTTGATTCCCCCTCTATGCTAAAACATTTAGTCAAAACTTGACTAAATGTAAAAAGACGGGGGGGGGGGGGGGGGGGGGGCGAGGTGTCAGTGTATATTAACCTTACTTTTTACATCCGGCTTCTGGTTTGTCATTGTTGGGCATATATGGGCACGGATTATCCCCGAGTACGCAGTACTAGGGTCCTGCAGACTTTAATTGTGTGTCTGTCTGTTCGTCTCGACTTAACAGCTTATTGCTAGGAAACTACTGGGCGCAGTTCGTTCAAAAGTTGATACACTAACTTGATAATAGGTCCGATTGATCGTATTAAAGCTTCATAATGTTACCTGGGACCTAAATGCGAAATAAATCACAAAAGCCACTCTTAACGGAGGGAGTTTTTGCGGTGGGAGGCTGGTCGCTTTGCGAACAGCCTGAACTAAAGGGAAGACTTGGACGGCGAACACGTCACGCAGTGACGAGAAAAGCATGATTTCAGTGCAAGCCAGACAGGGTGGGGAAATGGTCTCGGCAAAGAAATTACAATGCAGGGTTTGGTCTCGGTGAAAGAGAGACAGAGAGCACGAGAGAGTCTATGGCCAAAGTGATCCGGGTTCGATTCATTTTGTGCACATGTGTTAGTGTTACTGTTTGTGTGTGTGTGTGTGTTTGTGTGTGAATGTGTGTGTGTGTGTGTGTGTGCATGAGTCTGTACTCGTGTGTGTGTGTGTGTGTGTGTGTGTGTGTGTGTGTGTGTGTGTGTGTGTGTAAGAAAGAAAGAGAGAGGGAGGGAGTGAGGGAGAGAGAGAGTGTGTGTGTGTGTGTGTGTGTGTGTGTGTGTGTGTGTGTGTGTGTGTGTGTGTGAATGTCTGAAGAGTTCGGGTCCAGCGCGAGCGTTTTTTATTGTGGGACATGTGTTCCTGCTCAGTAGTAGCTGATAGCTCGTAAGATATGGTCACTGCAGACACTGGTGCTAATAATGTATACTTACTCACTAGGTGAGATTTCCTAAGACCGACACTGTGACTTGCTGATCTGCGTACCTCACTACTGCAGCCACGCCAGAAGAAAATATAGTCACTTCTATATTCAGACACACACACTCGTGCGCACACACAAACACACGCACATTCTCTCCCCCTCTCGGACCCTCACACATTCTCTCTCTTTCTCTCTCCCTCCCCCTCACACACACACACACACACACACACTTTCAAGTCTTTATTTCACTTTCCTTGCAATAATACAATAGCAGACATGAGGTGAACGCTACACTTAGTTGTTGTAACTCTTCCAAAAATAGTTAGCAGCTTGCAGTCTGTCACTTGTCAGATTTTATGTCAATCATTTTTGCCAGAACTATCCTCAGTCTTAATAGTTTATCTGAATGCTTCGTAATTATTTTTCACTAAGAGTTATAAGTTATCACTAATGTTGAATAAAACTTTTAAAAAAAAGTAATATATTTTGAATATCAATCAATCAACAGGGCCGGACTACCGGGGGGGGGGGGGTTATGGGGGTTGCGCAACCCCCCCCCCCCCCTAGCCTAAACATGTACCTCACTTATTTAAAACATTTTTTATTCTTGTTTATTTTATGCCGTTTCATGCAAGGAGCGACCATTTTCCTATCTCAGAATATGACCTACCCATCAGCTTCAGGGGGCTTCTCCCCCTGACCCCCGCCAGGGGGATCATCCCCCTGGACCACCACTGGAAACCACCCCTCCTCTTAGCTTAGTCCGGCCCTGATCAATTAACCTTTTTGTCCCCCCCCAAAAAAAGGGTTTTAAACAGCAGTCTCCAACAGAGTTGTTTGTTTAAAGTTGCGGCGCAGACAATGCCTAGATGCACTGGCACATTTACCATAATATTAATAGGAAAAATAAAGGCCAAATAATACATCATTTCAAAAAACTTTTGTGCCAGCTAAAAAAAATTACAATGTTACCGTTACGCAATCAGGAGAACATTTTTTTCATGTTCCAAAAATGTGAAAAACTTTCTGCCAAATCTTGTTTTTAGTATCATTTCAGGAAGAAACGGAGTCGCTGACTCAAGCAATAAACAACACATTTCTTAAATTTGATGAAGCTTCTTCTTCAGCGTTCGTTGTTGATGGCGATACTAAATCTCCAGTCCGGGTAGGTTGACAAAGTGAATAGGTTTCCGGATGTCGTCAAAGGTCCCCAGGGTTTGGTATGCAGGGAAAACATTAATGAAGCTGAAACACTTTACTTTACTCCACTTTGAGTGCATTCATTAACTATAAACGAAATCCATTTACATAAAGATAAACGTTAATCGGTAACATTTATAATTGCTTGTCCAAGAAATATTCCAATAAATCCCACAAACTCAAGCATGTCTTACAAATAATTTCAAATTTCACAAGGACACATAGACATGCAGGGACCCTACACCAGACATCACAATGATGGTCAACCCTTTAATGCAAACATTTCTTCAGATTCCATTGACGTCCAGTAGATCCGTATTGTCCCACGGACAAGTATTCTCAAAAAGTAAACAGATAAAACTTGTATTCCCATCACTTCCTTGACCAGGAGAAACTTAACTGAGACAAAACAGCTGTTTGTGAGAAGAGGAGGTGGTGGTGGTTGGGGGTGGGGGGGGGAGGTGGGGGCCAAGAAAAGAAATGGAAATAAACTTCATATCCCCTCTTTTGATCCAAAGGGGAAAAAAACCCATATGTTTGTCATCTTCTGCTTCGTCCTATTCATCAAAAGGTAACTGCTGTTATGCACATCTTAAACAGTTTATTGCTATATTTTGTACACACCCCTAATCTTAAAAATACTGGACTTGATGGTCTATAAATAAAGAATAAATTATACTTTTTTTATTTTCATTTGTACCCCTCCTTCCACAGCTGATTATCTCAAAGTCAAAGGATTGAGGGACTGCATCATGAACTTGTATACCTTGTATTGTTTGTTATACTTGTCCTTTTACCATTGAATGGGACAACAGGAAATTCACCTTCTCCAAACAGTCACATATGCGCAATGTATCAAGGTCACATTACATGATTCATGCATTAAGAAAAATTAACTAGCAAAAACATGTCACAGCATTATTACGCTTGACAGCTGAACCGACTGCTTGATATTGCCTCCTGACATTCTCATAATCATTAAATACTTCAATTTTCTACAATGTTAACATGTATTATAATACATGTAACGCCTTGCAAAAGCACCACATCTCCATAAACCTCTTGTACTCATAAAATGTTAAAATAATGTAAACTATAAAAACAGAAAAAATAATCGTTCTACTTACCCCTTTAAAATCCAATCATAATAGTAACATTGGTCTTGCTTTAATCCATGTTTTTCAATACATTTGCTTTGGGTTTGTTTCCTTCCAGAAGAGTGTTTCACATCTTCTAACAAAAGATTTCAAATTGTCATAAAATAAAACATAAACATGTACAAGTATTGTTAACCATTCAAATGACCACATACATGTAATACTTCACTCAGTATTAACACAGGTATTAACCATTCCTAAAATATCTATTTACAATTGTTTTTCATTGCATTTATTTCATTGGCATTTTCAAACTTTATCGATCTCTTACTCACAAAAGAAACACCATTTATGCATATTTTGTTTGTTTTTGCTGAAAAAAATATTCAGAAACAATGCACAACAGCTTGATGCTATTGTAGGACTCATAGATAATCCACTCTCAGAATTTCAATAAAATTCCATTTACAGCTACAGTGGAACCCCCATATCGGCACACTGTTGAAATCCAAGTTCAACAAAAAAAAGTCTTACAAGGACTTGCAAAAGATTAACACACATTTACAAGGGGAAAAAAGGGTAAAGCAACACTTTTACTGCAAACTATTACCAGGGATAGCAGCCTGAAATTCCTGGAAGAAATTCCTGAAGAATAATATACCAAACTAGCCAAATGATCATAATTCTTTCAAATGGAGACATAAATAACTGATCACTGTTAGACATATTATTTACGATTGGTTGGTTGGTTTTCTTTTTTTAACGTCCCTTCAACTGATATGGCTATCCGGGAACGATGCAAGTTTTTGCCTTTCCAAGTTCACATAATATTAACGCATTGTTCAGAATAATATACATCCTCAAAAACATATGTATCTAACATTTAAGAGCCATACCTTACATAAAAGGATAAGAAGGAGACAAACAGATGGCGTCTAGAAAGCATACAAATGAAGAGCATTTCATGAAACATAAAACAACATATTATTAATCATTAAGAAAAGACAAATATTCACCTATTCAGCATCAAAATCAATTAATGTTTTGCTCAAAATTTGCTTAAAATTAGTTAAATTGTGTGTGTTTAAATAAAATATAACAGAAAACAAAACAACTGATAAGTGTAACCTAACAACAGAGGGAAAAGTCTGCTTAAAGGTTCATTTCCTCCAAAAAGACCACAACAACAATATTTTGCACCACAGAAGATACATGTTGGAGAGAACCATTTAAATGATTGTATTTGTTTTTAAGAGCATTCATGTATCACAGATATTATTCATAATCACGAGGAAGATTCTGGACTGACACTAAAAATAAATGAAAGTGGGAGCAGCTAGTAACTGTTTAAAGGCAGACAGACATTATAGTACCTTTTCTAGTGTGACAGAAAGTTTTAAAAAAAGTCTGAAATATCTCAAATGTTAAATGGAAAATCTGAGTAAGTGTTGTACCCTACACAAAACATCTCAAAATTACATGCTGTCATTTACAGTGGATAAAAGTAGAATTCAAGCACACACTATTTCACTGTTCAGAACTGTAGGCTTGCCAGTTTTGATGCAAAGTGTGAACGTTATATAAGCCAAAGCGTAGATAATTTCAAATCACGTCTGACTGCATATTTGTTTGGGCCTCAGTTTTGCCCCAAAATGTGGTTTCAAGCATGAAAGATGATGCAGGTAAATAAGCAATTGCTGTTCCTTGTGACAAATTAAACGTTTGTACAGAATAATGAATAAGCAATAATGGCAATATAGAAAGGCGGTTTCTTCAGGTTCACAGGTACTCCATTCTCTGAAAATGGTTGTAAAGCATAAGCAATATATTTCACTCTTATAACTATTTTCTTCACCTGTACAATAACTTTTTATTTACACAATCACCAGGACGGGGATATAGCTCAGTTGGTAGCGCGCTGGATTTGTATTCAGTTGGCCGCTGTCAGCGTGAGTTCGATACCAGGTTCGGCGGAAATTTATTTCAGAGTCAACTTTGTGTGCAGACTCTCTTCGGTGTCCGAACCCTCCCCCCGTGTACACTACATTGGGTGTGCACGTTAAAGATCCCACGATTGACAAAAGGGTCTTTCCTGGCAAAATTGCTTAGGCACAGTTAATAATTGTCTACCTATACCCGTGTGACTTGGAATAATAGGCCGCGAAAGGTAAATATGCGCCGAAATGGCTGCAATCTACTGGCCGTATAAAATTTCATCTCACACGGCATCACTGCAGAGCGCCTAGAACTGTACCCACGGAATATGCGCGATATAAGCCTCATTGATTGATTGATTGATTGATAATCAAGTGCCAGCACTGATTTGAAAAGGACATGTTAAACATGTATAAATAACATTGACATAAAAACACATTATGCAAGCAATTGCAAAGTTTGCTGCTCACAAATGAAGTATTGAACCTCAACACAAAAAAGCAAGGGGAAAACAAGAGTCTCATATTGAAAGGCATTTGAAAGACAAAGCAAAACCAACTAATAAAGCCTAAGCGCAGCACAGCTGTGCTGTCTGCAGGAAAAATGAAATAACATGCCTTCACTTTGCTGTGTGCAGCGTTCAGTCGTATCAGTGAAAGGAGTGGCATCTGCAACTCATTTAACTTAGTCCCACAAAGAATGTCTCCGTGGTGTACCGCATTTCGCTTAATCCGACATGAATTTGCACAAGAAGTAACACAAAGTGTGAAATGGTGCCAGAGATCCAGACTGGAACCCAGTTTCAAAGAAAATATCGTCAGACTTTTGATGCCGTCACTGGTCATTGAATGTGTCATTGCCAGCCAGCTAACCACCGTTGACAGCAGGAGACGCAGTGTTCTAGTACTCAAAGCAAATCTCTTAATGCAGCAAAATTTGCTGCGTGCAGCTGGGGGCAGTATTTGTTAATACGGCACACAACTGCACTCTCAACGGTGTGAGTGTCACAAACTGCTGTTTGGAGTCTTCCGACGCCAGATCCCAATGATTGTAAGCCGCTATTGTACAGCAGTCACTAAATGACTAGATCAGTAGGCTACCGGCATATAATAAAACCGAACGGGTCTTGACTTATAGTGTCCAAATCAGTTTTAGTGCAAGTGGTTACTTTGAAAGGACAGACTTTTTAACAGAAGCAAATACAAGTCATCAGAAACATTTCAAGATTATGCAAAATCTCCAGCAGAGGTAAAAGTCACTACTCGTGTGGTTTGTATGTCTTCGCACTCTACAGTTCTTACTTGACTTGACTTGCCTTGCCGTCAGAGTTTGAGGCCCGTAAGCGCCTGTTACGCTATTTTGGTAGAACTTTACATGTCCCGCAGTTTTTGTTGGAGCTGTTTTATCTGTTCTTCAATCTTTTTCTTTTCTTCGTCTTTGTCTGCATTTGCCGCTAGGTGAATCGGCTGTGATTGCAGATCATTCCTGCCGGGAGAAAGCGAGGCGTAAGCTCCATCGGGCGAACACCTACCATCCCTTCCACTTGCCACAGTGACTGTGGCTGCTCTGGCGCTCTCATCTTTGACTGCTTGCACGGGGGAATTAGCAGCAGCAGAACCTGCAGCAAGCTGAGCGACAGAAGTTAGACTCTCTGTAGAAGGCTTGGGATCTTGACCCGATGGGCCAGGGTTTAGGGCTGGAGGATCTGGAAACATAGATTGTTGGTTCGGATTTAGGCCTTGTGGGCCAGACAGCTGGAGTGGCTGGGTTGCATCCTGGGTCTGTAGGCCTTGAGAGACAGAGGAGTGCGGTGGAGTTGGCCAGGGACGCTGGTTGTCGGAAGCATTCTCGAAAACCTCTTCTCCATTTCTTTCGAGTTCCTCGCCGTTGTCATACATCAAGTCGCTCATAGCAAGGCTGTGACCCTTTAGGCTGTCATGTGCTTGAGGTTCTTGCGACGACTCACTGTGGTAGTCTCCGGCAAGCAGTTTCGGTTCCGTTTCGTCTTGAGAAGCCAGAGACTGCAGACTGCTAGTAGAAGAAATGGACGGGTTCATAACTTCTAGATTATCATCCGAGGGAAGACTGCGCATGCCTTCTCCTTGCTGTCTCTGCACTGGGCCACTGAATTGGGTGACAATTTTACCTCTGCCGTTGTTGCTTGGAAATTGGTTGCAAAAAAGCTTTAGCAGCTTCTGGTGTGCGTGTTCTTCAACTTCCCAGTTTGGGCCAAGTTGTAGTCCATGGAGAGAGCTCGAGCTTGGTAGACTAGAACTTCCACAGGACGGACGTTTTTGACCTTTAATTTTTAACTTGATAAATCTGTCAGGAATTTTATGTATAATCGCAACATCTCCAGAGAAGTTGCCCATAGCATCTACATGGTAGTACTCTTCAGTGCAAAAAATCAGCCTGGCACTCGATATTGCATCGTTCAAATTTTGAACCATGGTCTTCCCCGGATGGGAAAAACTCTCCATCGTCAGAATGTCTGGCCTTTGGCCATCACCAATGTCCAGTTTTTGCACATACTCACAAAAGCAATGTGCTGAAGGTAGCTCATCCTCGCTATGGAGGACAAGCCCATCGTGTATAAACTGCCGATATTTCTCCGTATTAGACATGACTCGGTTGACTTGGTTGACTCGAATGACTTGGTTGCTCCAACTTAAATCAGTTGTCAGGGGTGGTCTTCAAGTCTGCACAATATGGCACACCAGCAGATTCCTGCACACACAGGCGGTAGTTTTGACTAACTTTATATTCCTTTAAAAAAAATAATTTTCAAACTTTTGTTGTGTAATACTGTGCATCTGACGCAGACAGTTCCGCTCAGATTTTTCACAGGTCGTTCTTATTGTAAAATGCATGTGCAATAGATGTACCGTACCATACCATTCCATACCATACCACACCATACCATACCATATACCACAGAACAACAAGATAAAATACAAACCAATGCAATATTGTACAAAACGCTCAAGTTAAAAAATTGTTAAGCCTCCAAGTCCGAGCCAAGCTCAAATGCAATACCAAAGTCCGGGCTTCGTCGAAGATTGCTTGACTCCAAAATTTCAATCAATTATTTGATCGAAAAATGAGGGCGTGACACTGACAGTGCCGCCTCAACTGTCAGTAAATGCCGGATATGACGTCATCAAAGACATTGATCGGAAAAAAGAACTGACGCCGATGTCACGAACTAAAAACTGCCTGAACATTCGTTATCATTGCGGTCAATGCGCATGCGCTAACATGGGGAGATTAATCAGGTCGTGAACAACCTAACCCCAGAGACATACATAACCCTAACCCTTACCCTATACCTTAGCCTAATCCTAACCCTTACCCATGGTTCGTTCGGTCAAAGGGTCGCATTTTTAAGTCCAAGATTGGCGCATGCGCATTGACCGCAATGAGAAGGATTGTTCAGCAGAGGTTTCAGTTCGTGACACCCGGGTTGTGTGCGATAGTAGGTGTGTTGCGACCGTGGTTGCGACCCATCTCGTCATCGGCGCTTTTCCGGAAATGACCTGCGCTTTGTTGGAATTCCAACAATGGCCGCCATTGTAGGAATTCCAACTTTGCGCTACGCGATTCTAGAAATGTACCGCGCGCATAGTGAGAATTCTGCTCTTTCTTAGAATGCGATGTAAAATGATACAAGTCATGATGGCCTATGATGATCCTTGTGTTTTAAAGTGATCAATGCTTAGTCTTGAAAAAGCAGATGCATTGTATAACGCACCAAACCAACCGAATTACAAAAAGCAAAAACGTTTTGATAACTTCGGCGGGCTGTAACAACACAGTTCAACGATCCATCCCACTCGACCAAAACGCACCAATTTTACGTAATATTGTTAACGTTTCAGATCTTACATTTTACAACAACAAAACCACAACAAGAGTGTTCCAATTGAATATAACTTATTACTGGTAACTACCGATTGTAATAATTTTTTGTTCAGTCGTAACTGATTATATATTAAACTCACACAGTCTCTCTGGGCTGCAAAGACAGCATCACGTCCCTTTACTGAGTAGGCTCTTGTCCCTGCATGGTAATCTAGGCTCTTGAAGCGTAATGTGCAAGTCTGTGCGCTATATTAATTGATGTGATTGATTGTTGCAAAATGTTGATTCAAATTCAGTAAAGATGATTTCAGCCTGTTGTAACAAACTAACACTCTACTCTGAGAAAAAAATCATTGTGTTCAAAATAGCCTGATCGAGACAGCAGCACTGACTTGCTAGCTGCATGCGCTGAGTGTACCCCTACCCCCCACCCCCAATTCAAGACTTCCCCCGTATAAGACCTTGCCTTTTCATATACCTTGTTCATGACCTGTGAAAAGGGTATACTTGTTTGTGCCAGTCGAAGGGTTGCCATTTCAAGAACGAGGCAGCTCGTTTCTGGAAATGCGGCGCTTTGTTGGAAATCAAAAGAGGTTTCGGGAAATCCCGATTATTCCAACTCTGCCCCGGATTCTTACTTTGCGCCCGACAGGGTTGACAGGTGCTGATCGAGTGGCCGCCCCTCTTCTTGTCAACACTGAACTAATTTGTGTTGCAATACATTTCTAAGAAAGTGGTATTGTTTTTGTTGCTCTTGGTACTCTTATTTTGGGCCTTGGTGTCATCTACGTCAGTGTGTGTGTGTGTGTGTGTGTCACGTGTGTGTGTGTGTGTGTGTGTGTGTGTGTGTGTGAGAGAGAGAGAGAGAGAAAAAGAGAGAGAGAGAGAGCGATTATAATCTATGACTGTGTGCTTACGTCAGCCAACACTGAGGTGTATCTGCCTTCACGACCGGGATCTTCCCTGTTTTCAAGTTCACACTTTTATCATAGATGCAAGTTAATAGTAGCCTACTTTCATCGAATTACTACTAACCTGTCCAGCATGCAGAAAGCGACGAACTGTATCCTATACAACACTCAAAATTGTGACGTCCATCCTGTAGATGAATCATCGCATGGACCCACAAGAACTGGTTAACACACTGCACACCAAGATCTGTCCAAGAATAGACACAAACTAACGTAAGGACGATAAGCTCAATTCGGGAATTTCCGATTCTTTTAAAATACCACTCAGACGACCATGATCGACACTTGTTGTGACGCGTTATGGATTATTCACATCTCACACTAGTATTAACCACTGCTTTTTACATTTAGTCAAGTTATGACTAAATGTTTTAACATCGAGGGGGGAATCGAGACGAGGGTCGTGGTGTATGTGTGTGTGTATGTGTGTGTGTATGTGTGTGTGTGTGTGCGTGCGTGTAGAGCGATTAAGACCAAACTACTGGACCGATCTTTATGAAATTTGACATGAAAGTTCCTGGGTATGATATCCCCATACGTTTTTTTCATTTTTTTGATAAATGTCTTTGATGACGTCATATCCGGCTTTTCGTGAAAGTTGAGGCGGCACTGTCACGCCCTCATTTTTCAACCAAATTGGTTCATATTTTGGTCAAGTATTGTTCGACGAAGCCCAGACTTCGGTATTGCATTTCAGCGTGGTGGCTTAAAAATTAATTAATGACTTTGGTCATTAAAAATCTGAACATTGTAAAAAAAATATTTCTTTTATAAAACGATCCAAATTTACGTTCATCTTATTCTCCATCATTTGCTGATTCCAAAAACATATAAATATGTTATATATTGGATTAAAAACAAGCTCTGAAAATTAAATATATAAAAAAAAATTCAAAATTAAATTGTCGAAATCAATTTAAAAACACTTTCATCTTATTCCTTGTTGGTTCCTGACTCCAAAAACATATAGATATGATATGTTTGGATTAAAAACACGCTCAGAAAGTTAAAACGAAGAGAGGTAAGAAGAAGAAGACCTCCGCACACCAGTATACGCTGCACGGACACGCCCTCGAGAATGTCACCTCCGCGAAATACCTTGGAGTGACAGTGCAAGCAGACCTGAAGTGGGATATTCACATCGACACCATCGTGAAGAAGGCCAACCAGACCCTTGGATTCCTTCGCAGGAACCTCAAGATAGGAGCAGTCCACACCAAAGAACTGGCCTACAAGTCCCTAGTGCGACCTTTGCTGGAGTACGCATGCACAGCCTGGGACCCCTCCTCGCAGAAGAACATCGCCAAGATCGAAGCCGTACAGCGCAGGGCAGCACGCTACGTTCTCCACCGACATCGCAACACCTCAAGTGTCGGAGAGATGCTGCAGACCCTCCAGTGGCCCTCTCTTGAGCAACGCAGACGGACGTCCAGACTGTGTATGCTGTACAAGATTACCAACAACCTCGTCAAGGTCAACTGCGACGAGCTCCAACACCTTCCCAGCAGATCAAGAAGAAGCTCAAGAACAAACACCAGAGCCTTCAACAGGATCCCAAGCAAGACCGATACGAGACTGAACAGCTTCCTCCCCAGAACCATCAGGGAGTGGAATGAGCTACCAGAGGAGGTTGTCAGCGCGGCGACAGCAGCCGCCTTCACCTCCAGCGCATCCCACCACTGCCAGCACCTGTAAACAAATAAACAAAACCCTGTACCCTGCCCTAGGCCACCAGTAAGTAGGGTCGATGAAGGCTAGGGCAGCACCGGCAGGGGTTTAACCCCTGCAACCGCTCCGGCCGCCGGCTTGGCCTAGCCCGAGACTTGAAAATGCTGTGTGGTCCTGCCCCCCCCCCCCCCCCCCCCACCCCCCTCTCCCTGCAAAATTTTATTTTCTTCCGCAACCCTCCAAAGCGCCACTAATAGTCAGAACGTTGACCCTGGGCGTTAAATGGAAGAAGAAGAAGAAGAAGAAGAAGAAGGTACAGAAAAGCGTGCTATCCTTCTTAGCGCAACTACTACCCCGCTCTTCTTGTCAATTTCACTGCCTTTGCCATGAGCGGTGGACTGACGATGCTACGAGTATACGGTCTTGCTGCGTTGCATTGCGTTCCGTTTCATTCTGTGAGTTCGACAGCTACTTGACTAAATGTTGTATTTTCGCCTTACGCGACTTGTTACATTTAGTCAAGTTTTGACTAAATGTTTTAACATAGAGGGGGGAATCGAGACGAGGGTCGTGGTGTATGTGTGTCTGTCTGTCTCTGTGTGTGTGTAGAGCGATTCAGACTAAACTACTTGGCCGATCTTTATGAAATTTGACATGAGAGTTCCTGGGTATGATATCCCCGGACGTTTTTTTCCTTTTTTCGATAAATACCTTTGATGACGTCATATCCGGCTTTTTGTAAAAGTTGAGGCGGCACTGTCACACCCTCATTTTTCAATCAAATTGATTGAAATTTTGGCAAAGCAATCTTCGACGAAGGCCGGGGTTTGGTATTGCATTTCAGCTGGGTGGCTTAAAAACTAATGAGTGAGTTTGGTCATTAAAAATCAGAAACTTGTAATTAAAATTATTTTTTTATTAAACGATCCAAAAACAATTTCATCTTATTCTTCGTCATTTTCTGATTCAAAAACATATACATATGTTATATTTGTATTACAAACAAGCTCTGAAAATTAAAAATATAAAAATTATGATCAAAATTAAATTTCCGAAATCGATTCAAAAACGTATTCCTTGTCGGTTCCTGATTCCAAAAACATATAGATATGATATGTTTGGATTAAAAACACGTTCAGAAAGTTAAAACGAAGAGAGGTACAGTAAAGCGTGCTATGAAGCACAGCGCAATCGCTACCGCGCCAAACAGGCTCGTCACTTTCACTGCCTTTTGCACTAGCGGCGGACTACGTTCAGTTTCATTCTGTGAGTTCCACAGCTTGACTAAATGTAGTAATTTTGCCTTACGCGACTTGTTAAATTTTGGGGCAAAAATATCCATGGTAATCTTGAACTTTAGCGTGTTAAATTCATAGGGCGGGGATATAGCTCAGTTGGTAGCGCGCTGGATTTGTATTCAGTTGGCCGCTGTCAGCGTGAGTTCATTTCAGAGTCAAATTTGTGTGCAGACTCTCTTCGGTGTCCGAACTCCCCCCCGTGTACACTACATTGGGTGTGCACGTTAAAGATCCCACGATTGACAAAAGGGTCTTTCCTGGCAAAAATTGCTTAGGCACAGTTAATAATTGTCTACCTAAAAAACAGCAGACCTGGAACCACTCGAGGACAGACGAGAGTACAAAGCTGTCCTCCAGGGAGAGAAGATGAAGAGACTGACCACTCACCAACTTCACCAAAACCTCAACAAGGGCACCAAGAACAGGCTGAAACGAAAGAGCCTCAAACATCAGGTCAAGGACCTCCAAACGGAGTATGCTGAAGCTCTGGAAGCTGACCCCAGCTGCTGTGAGACACTCGTCTCAGACGTCTGGGCCCCACGCAAGAGCTTCCATGAAGTCAGAACAGATGTACCAGGACTGACAGCAAAGGGCGAACAGTCACCACATGTCCAGAAGGCCCTCGCCATGGAGATGATCCAGGACCGCTACCCACATTGCACCTGGACTCACGTCTACACAGACGGCTCCTCAGAGAACGCCGTAAGGAATGGAGGCAGTGGCGTCTACATCCGTCGCCCAAACGGGACCACCACCTCCCTCTCCGTCCCAGCTGGTGACCTGAGCTCGAACTACATCACGCCCTCATCACTGCAGCAGAGCACGCAGCAGGGGAAGACCGCAGTCGGCAAAACATCGTCCTCCTCACTGACTCCCTGTCTGCCCTCCAGTCCCTTCTGTCTGGCCCCACTGACCTCCCCACCAGGCAACTCGACAACTGCCTCAGCACCCTGTCTCAACACAACAAGGTGGATACCGGCTCATGTCGGCATTGCAAAAGGAGGTGCGAGACTTCCCCAACCACACAACTCCACCTCGTACAAAGAAGCCAAGACTCTTCTACAATGGAAGAAGAAAGAAAACTGGAAAAAGAGAAACGGAGACTACAACCCACAGGAAGACCCCATCAACAAACTGACTAGACCAGAGAAGCCAAACCACCATTTTCCGTCTAAGGACAGGGCACTGTGGACTGAAGAAACACCTCAAGAGACTGGGCCTTGCGGATGACGTACGCACACTGTGAATGTGGCTCGGAAGAGCAAACTCCGGAGCACATTCTCCAGAACTGCCCCCATCTAGAGACAATACGCCAGAAGTTCTGGCAAGAAGAGACCAGTGTTGGAGCCAAACTCTGGGGTCCTGCCGACGAACTGCGCAAGACTGCAGACTTCCTGGCAGCCACTGGTCTGAGGATTTAGCACGGCCATCAACATCGAACGCAGAAGAAGAAGAAGTCTACCTATACCCGTGTGACTTGGAATAATAGGCCGTGAAAGGTAAATATGCGCCGAAATGGCTGCAATTACTGGCCGTATAAAATGTCATCTCACACGGCATCACTGCAGAGCGCCTAGAACTGTACCCACGGAATATGCGCGATATAAGGCCAAAAAAAAAATAGGTCTGTTTACGGTAACCCGACCGACCCTAGTTTTTAGGCCCGACCCTAATCTTTTTTTTGGATCGTCTGAAAAAAACGAAAAAAAACGCACACAAAATAGAGCTGTTTGCGCTCAAACAGCAGACGACAGAAGGGAGGTAAGCTCAAAGTACTGTTTATAGTTATGTTGGGCAAAAACAGGGATTGATGAGAAGAAATGAACTGTGAAACATCATAGAGAGGGGAGAAAAAAAAAATGAAAAAAAAAAAACCAAATGAAAAAAAAAGCCGACCTACCGACCCTATTTTTTCACCCTATGTTACCGTAAACAGACCTATTTTTTTTGTTGGCCTAAGCCTCATTGATTGATTGATTGAATTTAGAATCTGCACTGAGGTAGACCTACATAGAGTTGGGTGTATTGTTGTTTATTTTTGCTACATAGTAACATCAGAGTGGATTTTGATTGGATTTGGTGGGCATCTATGTCAGTTATGTAGCTTTTCAGGAAAATAATTGGTTAGCTGATAGATTTTCACAAACATGAGAAAAAATAAATAATTAGATAATACTAACATTTTGTGAGAAAAAAAAATGTTGGTATCACTTTTTACACAATATTTCTTACACTTCTTATCCCTAAAAGCTGTACTTTGGAAAAGTGATGAAAAACAAGTTTACCTGGAGTCTGAACTAGGGAAAAGCAGGTGTGTGGCTTATTACCAGTAAACGCCATGTACACAATTTAATTTTTAAAAATATAAAAAAATCGCCTTAATTACTATAATTTATGATATTTTTTATCTGTCTGTTTGATTACAATTTGGCTAGTTTAGGATCCAGCTATGGCTAACATCTATTTCCAGTACAAATTACAAGGCTCTAGCATGAAAACTGAGAAAACTGTGGTGTAATAACACTCTGCGGAGAAAATCTGCATGCTAAAATTAGTTAGGTTTTAGTGTGCAATGAAATAAAGAGTAAAATGGGACCGGATTTGGGGTTTTCATGGTAGATACACACCTGCTTAGAACCCTCACATCTCCAGTTTGGATTGGAATTGATTGAACATTCAAACTGTAAATGAAAATAGAGAGATAAATTTAGCTTTCTAATGATGCCACACTATAGTAGGTTCTCAAAAAAAGCATTTTTTTCCCCAACTCTAAGTAGGTCTACCCCCTTGTGTGTATGTGTGTGTGCTCACTAGTCAAGAAAGTTGCCCAGTGATCTTCTTCTTCTTCTGCGTTCGTGGGCTGAAACTCCCACGTACACTCGTGTTTTGGCACGAGTGGATTTTTACGTGTATGACCGTTTTTACCCCGCCATTTAGGCAGCCATACGCCGCTTTCGAAGAAGTGATCATTTTCTTTTTTCTTTTCTTTTGTGTTTAATGTCGTTTTCAACCGTTCAAGGTTATATCGTGACGGGGAAAGGGGGGAGATGGGATAGAGCCACTTGTTAATTGTTTCTTGTTCACTTCTTCTTCTTCTTCTTCTTCTTGGCGTTCGCAGAGGTTACACAATCAGTCCAGCACTGGTGATAAATGTTGTCGTTTTCTCCAACTCCTGTCGACTGCCGTATAGTTTGGTCTGCAAGGGAGTTGGTGACGGCCACACTTCTTTTCGTTCCTCATCTAGTAAGGGACATCGCTGTAAGATGTGTTCCGCTGTTTGGTCCTCTTGACCGCAGGCACAGGTTGGTGATGGCGCCAGTTTGAACTTTCGGTTCATGTGAGCATTGAGCCTGTTGTGGCCAGTACGCAGCCTGATGAGGTTGACTTGCTGCTCTCTGGACATTGTGTGGTAGTCATCTCTGTTTGTCCTTGGCCTCATCAATGCTTTGATGATTGTCTTCTGCTCACTAAAGCTGACACTGTTTTCAGGTTGGTCTTCCACGGCTCCTTCTTTTGCCAGCTCATCTGCCCTTTCATTTCCTGGTATCCCACAGTGTGCTGGTATCCACTGGAGGACAACTCTTCTGGTTTGTCTGACCATCTGTAATGCTTTGGCCAGCTGTGGGAGTTTGTCGTTCTCTAGGGCCTGAAGGACTGAAAGGGCGTCCGAGAGGAAAACAACTTGGTAGCAAGGGTCTGCGGAGTCCTGAACGAAGGAGGCGGCCTGCATGAGAGCTTCTGCTTCTGCTTTATAGTTTGTGCAGTGTTTGCCAGTGGCAACGCTGGATGTAGCTGTATGTCCCCCAGGGAACTGGATGAGAATGCCTGCACCTCCATTGAGCACGGCGTTAGTTGCTGATCCATCGGTGTATACATGGATCCACGCCTCTTTTGGGTACTGTTCGTCGATCAGGGCTAAGGTGAGTGCCTGTCGAGCTGTGTCATTCTGATCTTCTCCTGAGGTAACATGTGGAACACTGGTGCAGATCTGGATGCCTGGTTTCTCTGTTGCCTTGGGGGTTTCCTCTTCTTCTTGAGTCAGAGGTAGAGTGTTCTGTGGAAGGACTTCCCTGTACTGTCGAGAAAGTCTCTTGCTCTCGTGTACAAAACTGCTCCGTTTAAGCCGGTTCTTGGTGAGGTTGCTCAGTCTGTGCTTCATGGGGTGGTCGGGTAGGCACTTGAGCTTCTCGGCCTGTACCATAGTCTTGGCTTCTCTTCTCTGACAGAGGGGTTGGATGGTGGTAAGCTTCTCCATTTCCTTGATGGGCGTGGATTTCATTGCACCGGTGATGAGTCGGAGGGCCTGGTTTTGCACACGGTCAAGGGTCTGCAGGTTTGTCTTGGCTGAGGTTGACCACGCTGTGGAGCCGTACTCGAGGTGGGGTCTGATTGTTCCCTGGTATACTGTCTTCAGTATCTTCTCGTTCGCTCCCCAGGTGGTACCTGCCAGCTTCCTGAGTATGGCTAGCTTGCGCCGGGCCTTCGTCTCTGCCTGTGCAATGTGTGGTTTCCAGGTCTGCCGTCTATCAAAGGTGACACCAAGGTATGTTGCTTCTTCATCCTCTCTCAGAGGAGTTCCACCAAGCCTAATGGTTCCGGCTTTCTGCTTTGGCGACAGTGTGAATAGGGTGGTGGAGGATTTCTCCTTGTTGATGGAGACGCACCAATCTTCTGCCCATGCGTTCAGCCTATCTGCCGCTTGCTGCATTCTGTAGGTGGCAGTACTTGCGTGCTCCTCCTTGCACCAGATCACAAGGTCGTCTGCGTAGAGAGCAGCTTTGATCCCCTTGGCCATCTCAGACACCAGATCGTCGATGAAGAGAAGGAAGAGTGTGGGGGAGAGGACTCCGCCCTGAGGGACGCCATGACGAAGGAGGAACTTCTTGCTTTTGGTCTGGTCGACGTTAACTCTTGCCCTGCGGTTATAGAGGTAAGAGCGAATCCACTGGTACATGTTGCTGGACACGCCTTTCCTCAGCAGTTTTACAAGGAGTCCATCTTTCCAGACCTTGTCAAAGGCCTTCTGAAGATCTATCCAGGTGACGAAGACCAGCTTCTGTTCCTGAAAGGCATCTTCAACTTCTTGCGCCAGGTAAGTGACCTGATCTTCAGTGCTGCGGAACTGTCGGAATCCAGCTTGTTCAGGGGCGAGGAGGTTCCTGGATTCCAGGTACCACCTGAGGCGCTCGTTCACAATTCTCTCCAGGGTCTTCACAACACAGCTGGTGAGGCTGATTGGGCGATAGCTGGTGGCCTTCTTTGGATCCTTCCCTTTTTTTAAGATGGGGATCATGATCGCTTCTCGCCAGAGTTGTGGTAGCGATCCTTCTTGCCAGCTGCTGTTGAAGACCTCGAGTAGCTTGTTCTCTGCTGCACTACCAAGGTGGGTTAGCATCTCGTTGGTGATGCCGTCTGGGCCAGGGGACTTCTTCGCCTTTGACTTTTTCAGAGCTGAGTGCAGCTCGTGGAGTGTGAGTGGTTGACTCATGGCGTCCACTGTCGACTGTCTGGCAGGTCTCTCTCTTTTCTCTCTTCTTGCTTCTCTCTGTTTCTCGGGGCTAACATGGAGGTTGCTCTCAGCTGCATAGCTTTCAGCAAATTGGTTGGCAGCATGCTTTCCAGTTAGCACCTTCCCATTCTCTTCTAATGTGATCTTTCCTCTGCTGGTGTTCTCATCATTCAACTGCTTGGTGAGCCTCCAGAGCTTTCTGCCATCCTTCTCAAGGTTCAGAGAGCTTGTTTTCTCTTGCCAGCTTCTCCGTCTTGCCTGTAGCTTCTTTTTGAGAAATTTGGCTTTGGCTTCCTGGAGGCGGATGTTATTGTTTTGTGACGGGTTGACTTCTGCTTCCCTTCTGGCGTCTGCCAGATCATTATCCAGTTCCTGCAATTCATTGCTCCAGTAGGGCTTATAGTCTCTCCTGGCACCCCTGGGAATGGACTCACGCGCTGCTCTGAGGATGCTCATGTTGAAGTCCTTCGCCACCATGTTGATGTCTCGACCCTCGACTCTGATGTCTTTGGTGAGTTCGCTGGTGCGGTGTCTAAAGAGGAACCAGTTCGCTCTTTTGTAGTTCCACCGTGGGAAGGAAGCTTCAGTGCAGGACTCCATGCCCAGGGTCAAAAAGACTGGCCGATGGTCACTTCCACCTAGCTGTTCTCCGACCTCTCTGCTGGTTAGCTGGTGCATGTCTTCCGTGCAGAAGGCTAGGTCAGGAGTTGATGTAGTGTGCCATCTTCTGGAGTAGAATGTAGGGCAGTCAAAGGGACTGTTCAAAAGGATGAGACCTTTGTCGTCCTGCCAGTTCTCCACCTCTTCTCCTCTCCGATCCAGGTGGTCATATCCCCAACTCTGTGAATGACTGTTGAAGTCACCCACCACGATGAAGTTGGAGGCCTTTGCGGGGATCGTGTCAAGGGCGAGGTGTCTATCATTGGGGCAGTAGAAGTTGACAAGATGGAATTCTGATGTCTTCGTCTGGATTCGAATCACCTGATATTCGGAGTCCTCCATGTGCGTTTCTATCAAACAGGCATTGATGTTGTTCCTGATGAGGGTCAGGATTCCTCCTTTGCTTCGGTCTGTTCTGTCGGACCTAAGGCATTGGTAGCCTCTCACTTTGAAGGACTTTTGGGGTGTCAGGTGCGTCTCCTGAATACAGCAGATGTTGATGTTCTTCTCATGCAGGATATGCTCCAACTCTGTCTTCTTGTTCAGGATACTTTCTGCGTTCCAGTGCATGACCTGAAAAGGTCGCTGCTGACTGGGTTTCTTCCTGGTTGTGGTGGTGCCAGTCACTTTCCTCCCGCGTCCCCTGGCGTGACAAGACGGACGGGAGGGACCTCCAGTAGTTGGGGCTGGGTCCCTTTGAGGCATGGGACCCGACGCTGCTCCACCCTGGGGGGTCCTCAATGGGCGAGCGCCATTTCCATCTGTGCTGGTTGATTGTGTCATCATTTGCGTAAGTGCGTGTACCCGTGGTTTGTTAGAATGCGCCGTGCGGCCCGGGTCCTCCGTCTTCAGCATTCGGGGTTTTCTGTCGGGGTTACCTCACCCTTAGCTCATGGCCCGTACGTCCTACCCTGAGAGCACAGGGGGGAGGATTTTCCGGGATCCCACCCGGAGCCAGTTTGGTCCGCGGCCGCAAGCGGCTGATCTCCATATCTGAAGACCGTTCCCCTATCCGCCACCCGGGGACGCGCTGGGTTGGGGGTGGTCGCCCCACTGAATTTCCCACACTGGGTTAAGAAAGATCAGCCTGTCCCAGTTCTTGTTCACAAAAGCACTAATCAAAAAATTGCTCCAGGGGCTTGCAACGTAGTACAATATATGACCTTACTGGGAGAATGCAAGTTTCCAGTACAAAGGACTTAACATTTCTTACATACTGCTTGACTAAAATCTTTACAAACATTGACTATATTCTATACAAGAAACACTTAAGGGTAAAAGGAGAAACAGAATCCGTTAGTCGCCTCTTACGACATGCTGGGGAGCATCGGGTAAATTCTTCCCCCTAACCCGCGGGGGGTCTTGACAATACACACTCTTATGTCTTATGCTTGAGCACAAGGTAAGATTTACAGCACGGCCGACACTTGCTGATCGTGCATGGTTGATGCAGTCATGTTGGTGTCACTCCATTTCACACATGCATGCACACGCACACATGATAGAACACATACACACACACACACAAACACACTTTAAAGTTTTTATTCCACTGTCCTCGCAATACAATACCAGAAATGAGGTGAACGCTACACTTACAGTTGTACCAAAAGTAGTTAGCAGCTTGAAATCTGTCAGTTTTTCTGTCAATCAATTTTGACAGAACTATCCTCAGTTTTAATGCTTTGTAATTGTATTTTATTAAGAGTTATAAGTAATTACTAATGTTAAATAAAACTTTAAAAAGTGATATTTTAAATATCAATCAATCATTTAACCTTTTTATTTTTCTAAAATAAATAAATAAGGGTTTTAAATAGTAGTCTCTTATAGAAGAGTTGCGGCGCAGACAATGCCTCGATGCACTGGCACACTTACCATAACATAAATAGGAAAAATATAGGAAATATAATGCACTGTTTCAAAAACATTTTGTGACAGCTCAAAATGTTCACGACAGGCAATGAGAAGAATTTTTTGTCATGTTCCAAAAATTTGAAAGACTTTCTGTCAAACCTTTTTTAGCATTATTTCTTCAAGAAATTGAGTTGCTGGCTCAAGCAATAAAGTATACATTTCTTAAATTTGATGAAGCTTCTTCTTCTACTTCTTCAGCGTTCAATGTTGATGGCGGTGCTAAATCTTCAGTCCGGGTAGGTTGACAAAGTGAATAGTTTTCCGGATGTCGTCGAAGGTCCCCAGGGTTTGGTATGCAGGGGAAACATTAATAAAGCTGAAACACTTTACTTTACTCCACTTTGAGTGCATTCATTAACTATAAACAAAATCCATTTACATAAAGATAAACGTTAATCGGTAACATTTATAATTGCTTGTCCAAGAAATATTCCAATAAATCACACAAACTCAAGCATGTTTTACAAATAATTTCAAATTTCACAAGGACACATAGACATGCAGGGACCCTACACCAGACATCACAATGATGGTCAACCCTTTAATGCAAACATTTCTTCAGATTCCATTGACGTCCAGTAGATCCATATTGTCCCACGGACAAGTATTCTCAAAAAGTAAACAGATAAAACTTGTATTCCCATCACTTCCTTGACCAGGAGAAACTTAACTGAGACAAAACAGCTGTTTGTGAGAAGGGGAGGTGGGGGGCGAGAAAAGAAATGGAAATAAACTTCATATCCCCTCTTTTGATCCAAAGGGGAAAAACCATATGTTTGTCATCTTCTGCTTTGTCCTATTCATCAAAAAGTGACTGCTGTTATGCACATCTTAAACAGTTTATTGCTATATTGTGTACACACCCCTAATCTTAAAAATACTGGACTTGGTCTATAAATAAAGGATAAATTATACCTTTTTTATTTTCATTTGTACCCCTCCTTCCACAGCTGATCATCTCAAAGTCAAAGGATTAAGGGACTGCATCATGAACTTGCATACCGTGTATTTTTTGTTATACTTGTCCATTTAGCATTGAATGGGACAACAGGAAATTCACCTTCTCCAAACAGTCACATTATGCGCAATGTATCAAGGTCACATTACATGATTCATGCATTAAGAAAAATTAATTATCAAAAACATGTCACAGCATTAGTACGCTTGACAGGTGAACCGACCGCTCAATATTGACACCAAACTTTGCCTCCTGCCATTCTCATAATCATTAAATACAATTTTCTACAATGTTAACATTAATGTTACATGTATTATAATACATGTAACGCCTTGCAAAAGCACCACATCTCATAAACCTCTTGTACTCATAACAGTTTGAAATAATGTAAACTATAAAAACAGAAAAAATAATCGTTCTAAACCTTTAAAATCCAATCATAATAGTAACATTGTTCTTGCTTTAATCCATGTTATTTAATACATTTGCTTTGGGTTTGTTTCCTTCCAGAAGAGTGTTTCACATCTTCTAACAAAAGATTTCAAATTGTCATGAAATAAAACATAAACATGTACAAGTATTGTTAACCATTCAAATGACCACATACATGTAATACATCACTCAGTATTAACACAGGCATTAACCATTCCAAAAATATCTATTTACAATTGTTTTTCATTGCATTTATTTCATTGGCATTTTCAAACTTTATCCATCTCTTACTCACAAAAGAAACACCATTTATGCTTATTTTGTTTGTGTTTGCTGAAAAAATTATTCAGAAACAATGCACAACAGCTTGATGCTATTGTAGGATTCATAGATGATCCACTCTCAGAATGTCAATAAAATTCCATTTACAGCCACAGTGGAACCCCCATTTTAAGGCGCCCCCCCATGTTCATCTGTTAATCAACCTCCTTTTTACGACACCCTCTGGTGTAAGACCTGATTTTCTCATATTGTTTTAGGTCTGAAAGGGGGGGGGGGGGGGGGGGGGGGGGGGGGGGGGGGGGGTCCAGTAGAAGCAAACATTGCTCAGCTATAAGCAGATCTGGTTTACCAAGTTCATTTTTATCACTGCAGTTTTGACCCAAGGGTTCACTGAGGGAATCATCTTTTACAGACAATTTTCCCTTAAGACTCTTCTTATCAGCTATGTGCAAACCCCCCCCCCCCCCCCCCCCCCCCCCCCAAATCATGTACATACACATCCCTGTGTGCATATCGGCACACTGTGTAAATACAAGTTCAACAAAAAAAAGTCTTATAAGGACTTGCAAAAGATTAACACACATTTACAAGGGAAAACAAGTCGCGTAAGGCGAAATTACTACATTTAGTCAAGCTGTGGAACTCACAGAATGAAACTGAACGCACTGCATTTTTTCACAATGACCGTAGTCCGCCGCTTGTGCATAACGGAGTGAAACTGACGAGCCTGTTCAGCGGGGTAGTGGTTTCGCTGTGCTGCATAGCACGCTTTTCTGTACCTCTCTTCGTTTTAACTTTGTGAGTGTGTTTTTAATCCAAACATATATCTATATGTTTTTGGAATCAGGAACCGACAAGGAATAAGATGAAATTGTTTTTAAATCGATTTTGGAAATTTAATTTTGATCATAATTTTTATATTTTTAATTTTCAGAGCTTGTTTTTAATCCAAATATAACATATTTATATGTTTTTGGAATCAGAAAATGACGAAGAATAAGATGAAATTAATTTTGGATCGTTTAATAAAAAAATAATTTTAATTACAAGTTTCCGATTTTTAATGACCAAACTCACTCATTAGTTTTTAAGCCACCAAGCTGAAATGCAATACCAAACCCCGGCCTTCGTCGAAGATTGCTTTGCCAAAATTTCAATCAATTTGATTGAAAAATGAGGGTGTGACAGTGTCGCCTCAACTTTTACAAAAAGCTGGATATGACGTCATCAAAGGTATTTATCGAAAAAAGGAAAAAAACATCCGGGGATATCATACCCAGGAACTCTCATGTCAAATTTCATAAAGATCGGTCCAGTAGTTTAGTCTGAATCGCTCTACACACACACACGCACAGACACACACACACACACACACATACACCACGACCCTCGTCTCGATTCCCCCTCTATGTTAAAACATTTAGTCAAAACTTGACTAAATGTAAAAAAGGGTATAGCAACACTTTTACTGCCAACTATCACCAGGGATAGCAGCCTGAAATTCCTGGAAGAAATTCCTGAAGAATAATATACCAAACTAGTCAAATGATCATAATTCCTTCAAATGGAGACATAAATAACTGATCACTGATAGACATATTATTTACAATTGGTTGGTTGGTTTTCTTTTTTTAATGTCCTTCAACCGATATGGCTATCCGGGAACGATGCAAGTTTTTTGCCTTTCCAAGTTCACATAATATTAACGCAATGTTCAGTATAATACACATCCTGAAAAACATACATATCAAATGTTCAAATAGCCATGCCTTACATAAAAGGATAAGAAGGAGACAAACAGATGGTGTCTAGAAATCATACAAATAAAGAGCATTTCATGAAACATAAAACAACATATTATTAATCATTAAGAAAAGACAAATATTCACCTATTCAGCATCAAAATTAATTAATGTGTTGCTCAAAATTTGCTTAAAATTAGTTAAATTGTGTGTGTTTAAATAAAATATAACAGAAAACAAAACAACTGATAAGTGTAACCTAACAACAGAGGGAAAAGTCTGCTTAAAGGTTCATTTCCTCCAAAAAGACCACAACAACAATATTTTGCACCACAGAGGATACATGTTGGAGAGAACCATTTAAATGTTTGTATTTGTTTTTAAAAGCATTCATGTATCAAAAATTTTAGTAATAAATTTTCATTTGATTAATATACTTACCCAACTCACATATAGCAATTAACCCTAGTTCAGTGCTGGTAACGCTGTACGCGTCCCCTTGGTAACAAGGAAGGCGCCTCTAAAAAAAGAGTGACATGAGACCCGTAAGGGTGTCTAAGCCAGCCCGGAAACGAGACTGCCTTCCGTATGCGCGCGCATACACCGCCATATGCAATTCATTCTAAAGCGAAGCCCAACTCACTCCTTTTTTAGACCCAAACACCCACCACAGCGGGGAGGCGGGAGGGAATAAACGATGTGAGTTGGGTAAGTATATTAATCAAATGAAAATTTATTACTAAAATTTTTGATTAAATTACATATCTTACCCAACTCACATATAGCAGATTGCTACTATAGGTGGCGGGTATATAGAGAAATCATGAAAATTAGAACCTGTTCCAAGGCTACCATAACCGGTAACGCGGAACTGCCGTCCTGTCCCAAGACGTCTCTGAGGGAGAGGTTAATAAAAACCTCCTCAGACCGCCCGTAAGCCGACTCCAGTACTTCAGCCAAACGGCCCGACCAGAGGACTGTCAAAGAGGAGGCCCAAGGCCTTGCCTCATACGGTGAGAGGCAAAACTGCCCTAACATCTCCAGACTGTGTTAATCACCAGGTAAGCACCTGTCTGATCAAAGTGGAGACTCACTTGGTTAAATAAACTTTCGCAATATCCTTACACCTTGCTGTGCTAAGTGATATCATAAAAGCTTCAGATTTTCTGACCCAATGCCGAGTCCGTGACAGGTACCTTCTGAGAGTCCTCACGGGACAAATAACCACATCAAGCTCCCCAGGAGCAAGAGTCCAGTGTAGCAGTCCATCTAGGTAAGGTTGACTTCAAAAAGTCATACCCCTACCAGAGTAGATAGACCTGTACCCACCCTAAAACAGTGTTTAACGTCATTTCCAACCGTTCAAGGTTAAATCAAGACGGAGACGAAAGATAAGGCAAATGGCCTTTAAATCAACGATCTAACAAGGTCCGTGAAAGTCAGAAAATTTTTCGAAAATCGAAATATTAAAAGAGCCAAACCTGACTCTAAAGGAGCCAAAATCTTGCTTCCTGAATTGAAAATACAATTGGAAGCTGGTTTTCCCCGTTTTCCGCATAAAAGCCAAGGTAGAATCACGATGGAGATGAAAGATAAGGCAAGTAACCTTTGATTCAATGATCTAACAAGATCCGTGCAAGTCGGAAAAAACTTCGAAACCCGAAAAGTTTTAATTGACTAAACGTGACTCTAAAGGAGCCACACCCTTGCTTCATGAATTGAAAATGCAACTCGAAGCTTGTTTTCCATTTTTGCTTAAATGCCAGAAAATTTCGAAGGAACCCAAAAGCCATAGATCAGTCTTTCTTGAAAAGATGTCCATATTCAAAATAGCCAGAAAGTATGCTTACTCCCACTTCTCACAGAAGCTACTAGAGTAAGCTTGGCCGTTTTCCGTGTAGATCCGCCAGGCTAGCCTTGAAACGGGTTAAAGCAACGCTGCACCAAGCCGTACCAAAGTGACAGAAATTACATAAAGTCTTAAAAATAAGACATGAAAGAAAAACGGAAACCCAGAATAGGTGGATCGCCACCTCATTACACGTAGAGAAGAGGAGTTCATTCCGTAAGAAATAAGCGCTTCGAACCAAGCCAGTCTAAGTGACAAGCGAACAAACACGCCCAAAACCCCTATAAAGACTCTGAATCAAATCCAGAGTTGAGGCGGAAGCCCCTAAGTATCCCAAGAATATCCTTACAGAAGACATCCGTGTAACTGGAATGTGAGAAAGCAAAGACGCCTTCTTGCCAGCCTTAAGAGGTCTGGAACCAAGATAGCAAAGACCCGTACTGTGCGACCAACAGGTCGCCAAAACGATCTATGAGAAAGATCCTGTGAAAGCGAGGGTATAGAGCCAAAAGCTAAAGTAGATAACAGCCAGCCTGAAGCTTTTCGTTTGGAAACAAACGACAGCCAAGGCCTGCCTTGCGCTTCCCTTTTACCGTGAGCGTCTCTTAGATAGATAAAAGCCCGCGTGCATAGAAGGGGTCTCAAAAAGAGACCTTTCAAACAAGAAAGAGATTAAAGCCTAGCCAAAAGAACAAAACTTTAAAGGCAGAGGCTTACCCTCAGGTAAAAAACCGGCAAAGTTAACTCCTTTGTATCTGCGTCCTGTCAGACCACAAAGATATCCAGTTAGAACGTAACCACCCAGGCGAGAGTAAAAGCGCGTTTTGTTCAAACGAGCCCATCATAAAAACCCGAAGCCACAAACTCCCCGAGCTAGGAGATCTTGATCTTACAGACACTTTCTCCTAGCTATCCAAATCCAGATGGATTTTAGCCAAACCCGAGGGCGGTTCCGTAGAACAAAAACAGAGAACCTAAGTTCTTAAGTTTGGAGTTAACCGAAGCCTACAGAAAGCGCTCCGCGAGTGACACGCTCTTAAGCGTAAGACACAAGCTAAAGCAACGCCGCCGCAGGTATAAAGTCGAACGTTGTCTACACAGGTAGTGGTGACAAAGAAGACTCGCTTGTGAAAACTCCACAAGTACAAAAAACCCCGCCAGAGGATCTAAGAACTTAACACTCAAAGATTCTCCTCAGAAGGCTCAAATCAACCTCAAAATGCCGCGAACAGCGACACAGCTGAAGTATAAGCCTCCCCTCGTTCAAAAGCATCATAACAATCATCGAAATGATGAGAACCAGTCACCAATCCCGATAAGGCAATACTTGCCAAAAATCGGAAAAGTTTTGAAAAAATTCAACACCGGAACTCCATGACCAAAACTCCATCCACCTGTCTCCTTCCAGCGGGAAAACTGGAAAAGGAAGTGGACACAGCCTGAATAACAGCAAAGGAACCGCAGCGACGGAACCGACAGCCAAAGGCTGAAAGGTGCCGACTACCAACACCCCAGTGTTAACGGTAGAAGGCTATCCCATCCTGTACCGGAAGCCACAGCCACAAAAGCGGAAGCGAACCGGCCGTGGATTAGTAAACATCAGAACCCACAGGTAGCATAAAAACACACCGGACGATCCCGTAGTCCTCAAACCATTTCAGCTGCGAGCACCACTGCACTTGCTAACATGAAACGGAACCTAAAATCAGGGCTCTTCAGTAATGCGTAAGCACCTTCATCTGAACAGCCGTCAAGCACAACCGTGCAATCCGGAAGCTGACTCCCTGTTTGACTTAACTGTCCAACAAAGAACCAGCCCTCCGTTCGCTACCTGCCCCCCGTTCCTGTCAAAACCTAAATGCCGTTTTCCACTGACCAGGCCACTGCGCTGGACAACTTAAACGGCAAGTTAAGCTGGGTGTCACCCACCACCGTGGACACACCCTCACAATCCTCTCCTTCCTACTTGGTTACAAAGTTAGGAAGGTGACCCCCAGAGAGACTTGCATGGTCAATCCAAGCATCACTCAGACCAACAACCACCTGCCCCCAGGGCGGAAGCTTACGTTGCCCAGCCACGAAAATGCGTGCCACATTCCTCCTGCGAACGTACACCACTTTCACCGGAGAACCCGGCTACACGCGGCCAATTGCCAACTCCAGGGCAATGGACAACAAATCCAGGAAGCTGAAGAGAACATCCTGTTCCTCCGAACTTCCAGAAGTCGGAACCAGATAGAGGTAGAGTAAGTTACCCCTTTGTTCTCAACCACCCCTTCCGGTCAAAACTTAAATGCCGTTTTCCGCCGCCCACGTCACTGCGCTGGACAACTTGAACGGCAAGTTAAGCTGGGTGTCGTCCATCCCCGTGGACGCACTCGTTATCCTTTCCTTCATGCTCGCAATGGCAATCAGGAAGGTGACCCCCGGAAAGACGCTCCCGGCCAAGCCGTTCGCGGTCGATCCCAGAATCACCAACTTCCACAATACCTAAATGCCGTTTTCCGCTGCCCACGTCACTGCGCTGGACAACTTGAACGGCAAGTAAGCTGGGAGTCGTCCACCACCGTGGACGCCCCCTCGTTAACCTCTCCTTCATGCTCGCAATCGCAATCAGGAAGGTGACACCCAGAAAGACACTCCTGGTCGATCCAAGCACCACCTAGTTTCGCACACAGTGCCTAAATGCCGTTTTCCGCTGCCCACGTCACTGCGCTGGACAACTTGAACGGCAAGTAAGCTGGGAGTCGTCCACCACCGTGGACGCACCCTCGTTAACCTCTCCTTCATGCTCGCAATCGCAATCAGGAAGGTGACACCCAGAAAGACACTCCTGGTCGATCCAAGCACCACCTAGCTTTGCACACAGTAAACCAGTCGTCTTGCACTACCATGCAATCCGAAAGCTGACTCCCGTACTGACACCATTGTCTAGCAGAGAACCAGCTTTACTGTCTACCCCCCGCCCAGAGGGCGGGGTCGGAAGCCACACACACTCGCCCCCGTCCCCAGACTGAGCAGAGTGCAGTGGAACTTCCTTACGTGTACCAGGGCTCTTACTCCCCACTGAAAGGCCGCCAAAGCGGGTTGAGTCAGCCGAGAGATAAGAACTTTCGCCCGGCCGCCATGCGCCTGAGGCTACTCGCTCCTGACCACGTGCCGAGTTTTGGCCGGAGAACCCGGTTACTAACTCAGCAGACATACCTTGTGTACGAGACGGAACGCCGGAATGCGAACCCAAAAGCGGACACGGCACAATCTCCTCATCCTGAGAGGCATGCACCTCCGCTCTCGTGACTGTAGTGGCAGGAGACGAGCGAACGCTGGCAAGCGAAGAGACGCCAGCCACACCCGAGGGAAGAGAACGAAGCTCCGCTCTCGTCGAAGTAATCTCGGCCGCTAAAGTAGACACCTGCGAACTAAGAGATAACAACAAAGCAGCAACATCAGCGGATGCCAACCCCGGCACCACAGGGGGAGAATCCCCCTTAGCAGGTTTATTCACGTGAGCGGTCTTGTCAACCGGCTTAGCCGACAAAATGGCCGCTGTCTTGTCTACCGGCTTAGCGGGCAAATCAACAAACACATCAAAAGATTTTTTGCAAGAGTATCTTCACCAGAAACGGATTGTTTAGTCTTCCTAGAAGATTCTTTAGAAGAAGTGGGCGCAGCAGCTACCTTTTAGGCGTACACCTCTTCTTGGCATTGTCGGCCATGACACAACAAAGACTCACGAAAAATTTTTGAAAAAAAATTTTGCAAGTCCAAAAAGCGGCCAACAACGCTGCCAAAATCAAGAATAAACAAGAACGACCTCACCCCAACAGCAGTAGAGAAGTCCAGATGCAAGAAGATACCAAGAGGAACAACAAAGTCAAAAGACTAAGTCAAAACGGCTGAAACAGCCGGAGCGTACATCAAATGCGACCAGTCTCACTGGCGCTGAGCTTTGGAATGAATTGCATATGGCGGTGTATGCGCGCGCATACGGAAGGCAGTCTCGTTTCCGGGCTGGCTTAGACACCCTTACGGGTCTCATGTCACTCTTTTTTTAGAGGCGCCTTCCTTGTTACCAAGGGGACGCGTACAGCGTTACCAGCACTGAACTAGGGTTAATTGCTATATGTGAGTTGGGTAAGATATGTAATTTAATCACAGATATTATTCATAATCACGAGGAAGATTCTGGACTGACACTAAAAATAAATGAAAGTGGGAGCAGCTAGTAACTGTTCAAAGGCAGACAGACATTATAGTACCTTTTCTAGTGTGACACAAAGTTTTAACAAGAAGAGCAAACGCTCGATCGAGTCACTTTCGCAGTTCTGAATATTATATGAGGCATCAGATGGACAGGAAGAAATTGCTATTCACAACACAATACAGATGTAAATAATTTGATGTAAAGAATAATCCTATAAAGTTTGAATCAAATCCGATGAATAGTTTCAGAGATATGATATTTCAATTTTTTTCCTTCAAGACATACCTGTGACCTTGAAAAAGGTCAAAGGTCACCAAAGCAGACGTCAAAGTGTAGAGGTCACTGGGAGTCACGTTCACATAAAATTTGAGCCCGGTCACTTTTATAGTTTCCGAGAAAAGCCCAACGTTAAGTTGTGTGTTGCCGAACAGAAAAGGCTAGTTATCTCCCTTGTTTTTCTGATAACGTTCGTAAAAGGCTACAGATGTAAATACTTTGATGTAAAGAATAATCCTACAAAGTTTCAATCACATCCGATGAACTTTGTCAAAGATATAAAATGTCTAATTTTTCCTTTGACGCTGACCTGTGACCTTGAAAAAGGTCAAAGGTCAACGAAACCATCGTTAAAGTGTAGAGGTCATTGGAGGTCACGACTAAACAAAATATGAGCCGGATCGCTTTGATAGTTTCCGAGAAAAGTCCAACGTTAAGGTGGTGTCTACGGACGGCCGGCCGGCCGGACAGACTAACACTGACCGATTACATAGAGTCACTTTTTCTCAAGTGACTCAAAAAGTCTGAAATATCTCAAATGTTAAATGGAAAATCTGAGTAAGTGTTGTATCCTACACAAAACATCTCAGAATTACATGCTGTCATTTACAGTGGATAAAAGTAGAATTCAAGCACACACTATTTCACTGTTCAGAACTGTAGGCTTGCCAGTTTTGATGCAAAGTGTGAACGTTATATAAGCCAAGGGAGATAATTTCAAATCACGTCTGACTGCATATTTGTTTGGGCTTCAGTTTTGCCCCAAAATGTGGTTTCAAGCATGAAAGATGATGCAGGTAAATAAGCAATTGCCGTTCCTTGTGACAAATTTTAAACGTTTGTACAGAATAATGAATAAGCAATAATGGCAATATATTTATATAAATAAAAGGGTTTACACTCTACATTGCCAAACAGAAAGGCAGTTTCTTCAGGTTCACAGGTACTCCATTCTCTGAAAATGGTTGTAAAGCATAAGCAATATATTTCACTCTTATAACTATTTTCTTCACCTGTACAATAACTTTTTATTTACACAATCACCAGGATAATCAAGTGCCAGCACTGATTTGAAAAGAACATGTTAAACATGTATAAATAACATTGACATAAAAACACATTATGCAAGCAATTGCAAAGTTTGCTGCTCACAAATGAAGTATTGAACCTCAACACAGAAAAGCAAGGGACAAGAGTCTCATATTGGAACGCATTTTAAAAACGAAACAAAACCAACTAAAACCTAAGCGCAGCACAGCTGTGCTGTCTGCTGGAAAAATGAATTAACATGCCTTCACTTCGCTGTGTGCAGCGTTCAGTCGTATCAGTGAAAGGAGCACTTGGCATCTGCAACTCATTTAACTTAGTCCCACAAAGAATGTCTCCTTGGTGTACCGCATTTCGCTTAATCCGACATGAATTTGCACAAAAAGTAACACAAAGTGTGAAATGGTTCCAGAGATTCAGACTGGAACCCAGTTTCGAAGAAAATATCATCAGACTTTTGATGCCGTCATAAGGTTGAATGTGTCATTTAAATCAGTGTCATTGCCAACCAGCTAATCAGCGTTGACTGCAGGAGACGCAGTGTTCTAGTACTCAAAGCAAATCTTATGCAGCAAAATTTGCTGCGTGCAGCTGGGGGCAGTATTTGTTAACGCTGTGCACAGCCTAAATTAAGAACAGGCTTAAACATGCCCAATACGGCACACAACTGCACTCCCCAAAGACCTTGAGCTGTAGCTGAGAAGCTTCTCTTTCTTGCTGGTTGATTTGCAGACTTTCTCTTCAAGGCGACTCTCCTGAAAATGAAAGATTGAAATATAGAGTAATCAGTAATAAAATAAACAAAATGGAACTGAAAGAGGTGAATGGAGACCTTGGTGACTGGCAGACCATGTCTTCTTACCACAGATGTGCTTTTAGGAAATTAAAGGCCTCATTTTTGGCTCACGTAAGTGTAGCCTATGCGATGATAAACTTTGTCTGTCTGTGCGTGCGTGCGTGTGTGTGTGTGATAGAAACTTTAACATTTCCGAGTCTATGGATAAAGCTCGCATAAGAAGATTACGTCTCGGTCAAAAGTGTTTGACGTGTGTGATAGAAACTATTTGAAGAATTCACATTATGACGTAAGAGGGTTAGACGTCACGCAAAGGAATTACTGAAAGTCTCGGTCATTGTTATTGTGAGCGGGCCGAGACTAGTTGGCAGATCCAGGGTCTCGCTTTCTTGCACAGTTTCACCTATGCTTACTGTGTGTGTGTGTGTGTGTGTGTATGTGTGACGGAGTGATTGAGTTTGTGTTACTGTTTGTCGATTTCTTACGTGAGCCTTGAAGGCTTCGCCTCTTGTTTAGTTTTTTTTTGTTCGTTCATGGGGTGAAACTCCCACGGCTTTTACGTGTATGACCGTTTTTACCCTGCCATTTAGGCAGCCATACGCCGCTTTCGGAGGAAGCATGCTGGGTATTTTCGTGTTTCTATAACCCACCGAACTCTGACATGGATTACAGGATCTTTTTCGTGCGCACTTGGTCTTGAGCTTGCGTGTACACACGGGGGTGTTCGGACACCGAGGAGAGTCTGCACACAAAGTTGACTCTGAGAAATAAATCTCTCGCCGAAAGTGGGGACAAACTCACACTGACAGCGGCCAACTGGATACAAATCCAGCGCGCTACCGGCTGAGCTACATCCCCGCCCCAAAGGCCTAATGAAACAGGTACTCTTAGCTGGGAGGCGCTCTCTCACCATATAATCAGCACATGACATTTTTCTGTACATGAAAACTGACCAACAAGAAGCAGAGAAAGTTTTCATAGAACAACTGCTCAGCTGCATCAACATAGGAAACACACATCCTCTTTCTCTATAAGAAAATTACACAACAGACAGTTAAACCATGTCAGTTTTAAACTCCTGTCTTTGGAAGAGAAAAATTCTTTTTTTTTCTATCAAGTTTTCTTTAAATCATTATTTCCAGTATTTTACAATTTTGTGTGCGAAAAGTTTGGTACAGAAATCATCAACCAGCCAATATTACCAGTTTTAACTGCATTTGACAGGTTTCATATCAAAATAAAGCTACTGCTTTGTCAGTACAACTTAGTGTGACTTGTGACCTTAACCAAGTGACAGCTATTTGATGTATTCCTCTTGCAGGGCTAACACCAACAAAATAAGTGAAAAACCAGAAAAGCCAGGGTCCACGGCAGCTCCCCCCAGAAGCTGAGACTTTTTAAAAATTATTTTGTAAGGACAAAGAACAGCCTCTCCTGATACCAAAATGTATGTTAATAAATTATAAAATAATACACATTTTGCCTCCATCGATCATCCAAACTAAAAATTAAAAATAAAATGTTTTAAGTTTTATTGAAAAAAACTGGATTTTCCGGTTTTCAAAAAACAGATTTTTGGTGAGAACCAGAAAGGTGTTAGCCCTGCTCTTGCATTTTGCAATCCACCTAGCTCAATTACTGCTTGAAGCCTACGATCAGGTGATACTCAGGATAACTGATCTGAAAAAGTAACTCCTCACAATGAAACAAATCTTACTTTTAGACTTCAAGTCTGTTTCCCCATCGTCACAATCCCCCATGCTTTCATCTTCAGACGGACCAGCAATGAATCTTTTCAAATCCGTTTCTTGTTCTTGTTCATACTGCTGGTGCCACTGCTCCACTCCACGACCTTGCTGTCTGAGGGTACTGGATTCAGAGGGGTAGCAGCTACTTGGGACATCATGTGACTGAGGATGAGAGGTGGGAAGGTCGCGAAAGCCACTGGTAAACGGTTGTGGTTCTTCTTGATGATCTGAAACAAATAGCAGCCATTGTGATCATGAACTTGTGATTGAATACATTTAAAAAAAAAATACATTTAATACATACATAGGCAGTAGAGTTCACACACGTACTTGTATGCTGACACATATCATATGATCTGATTCAATCATGAACATATGTGCACGTCCTAGATACTGGGAAATACTATGGGTTGTCAACTTTGAATGACTGTCACAATATCTCTGAGCAATGGATGACAAAGGGGATGCTTTGATGTCAAAGGGGATGGATTTGACTTACTGTAACAACCAAGTTTGGGTTTCCAAACATTGCTGTGGGTTTTAAACGATTTAATTTTTAGCCAAAATGCCCCCAAAACAGCACCTAAAACTGGGACAAAAATACACCAGTCTGTGTTGCAGCTGTACATAATGGAGAATAAAGCTCTGTGAATTTTATTGTGATGTTTATGGGTCAGCTGAAGGATTATTCTCGACATACACACTCAAGAATTACATCTATTTTTCTTCTTCTGGGAGTTTGATCGGCAAAGAAAACACGTAATCGTGGGTTACTGTCGTTTCCGGTTTCAACTTCATCAAAAAATGCGATCTGCTGAACAAAGGAAACCTCAAAGTTATTCAAAGTCATTATTTATTTATTTCAACAACATTTAGGTTTTCAAAACACAGCACTACGGTAGGAAACAAATTTATTTCAGCTTATAATCGCGCTTGAATGTACCCCACCCTTGTTTCGTTTCCATCTGTAACCCACGAAAGCATGGCCACAGCAGACGACAAATCCCGCATTGCCTATCACACACGCGTTGTGAGATCGCGGGAACACCGTCGAAAGTTCCATTCATGACGTTTGACCCGGTCATGTGAATAGACAATGAGAATTTATCCACCCAATCGTATTCGTTTCCGGTTTTTGAGACGTAACTCACGACAGACCACGCTGTATCTTCACTGTTTGAGACCTGTAAAATCTTTTTTGACAATTGTAGCATATATTCATCGACGAATTTTGCGATATTTTGCTGATTAAAGCTTGATCTGGTGCAAAGTTTGAGCAGCACATGTGTTCTCATGATCGGCGCCATTATGAAATTTTCGATTCTTCTGCAACACACGATCGACAATCGATTAATTCTCTCATTTAGGATTGTCGCTTATGGAAACTTGAAAATTTCAAACTTTCATGTATGCATAGTTATTTATCTATGTAGTCCACATGCAATAATCAAGTTTTAGTTCTTTTCTTTGGAAATAAAAGACATTACGAACTATGGTTTCCATGAAACTCACGACAGTATTATCTCTATACACATAAACCCAGTGAGCACAGATCGAAAACTTTTTGCTCACTTAAATCTTTCTATCATGTATTAAAACCCAAAAGGGTGCCCAAAACGCTAGTTGCTACATTTGACCTACAAAAAAAACTTTTGCGCCTGGACATTGCGTGGGTTACGGTTTCCACTTTCTACTTCGATCTAGTTAACTTATGGAAACTTGTAATTTCAAACTTTCATGTTTGCATATTTATTTATCAATGTTGTCCACATGCAAATTGCAATAATCAAGTTTTAGGTCTTTTCTTTGGAAATAAAAGACATTACAAACTATGGTTTCCATGTAACTCACGACAGTATTATCTCTATACACATAAACCCAGTGAGCACAGATCGAAAACTTTTTGCTCACTTAAATCTTTCTATCATGTATTAAAACCCAAAAGGGTGCCCAAAAGGCTAGTTGCTACATTTGACCTACAAGAAAAACTTTTGCACCTGGAAATTGCGTGGGTTACGGTTTCCACTTTCTACTTCGATCTAGTTAACTTATGGAAACTTGTAATTTCAAACTTTCATGTTTGCATATTTATTTATCAATGTTGTCCACATGCCACATGCAATAACTGAGCTAAAGTTCTTTCCTGTGGGATATTGAAGCCTAAAGTGGAAACCATGTAACCCACGACATAGAGCGTACTGCATGTGTCTAATTGTCATTTCTAAAGAAACCCCGATATGAAAGGTCCTCTCTTTGACAGAAAAAGATACAGGCATGTCTTTTGCACTTAAAAAAGAGTATTTCACTCAATTCAGTCCTACTTTTTTTCCTGGTGTCCATGTCCCATAGTTGTGACCCAGTATCTAGGATGTGCACATATATATATTCAAATGCACACAGGAATACCCACACAGGAACACACACACATGAACACACACACACACAATTTTACTAACACAACCATATCAAAACACATACGTGCAGATGAAACAGAAGACACGCGGCTGCGGTCTTGAGACACAGTGTCGGTCAGACGAGAAGCGATGTTCTGGTCAGCGGGCTGTGTCAGGCGAGACGCTGGCGGTGAACCAAGGGAAGACGGACCACCACTGGGCATGTCACCTCTGGAGGTATCCTCTGTGTGCTGGACTTCGTCACCATCGTTTGGCTCTTCAGTTGATGGATGGTGCTCATCGTCATTTCTGCAAGCAGCATTTTGTAACCGTTTATTTAGCTTGACATGAAGTTTTGTTACCTTAGATAAACTGATCAGGTAAATGTTATTTTTATCTGATGCAGTTAAACATTAGCTATCATCTTGAAACTGTTACAGTCTGCCATTATTTTCCAACTCATCAAATCCTATCCACACTTTAGGACACCTACAAGCTTCTCTTGTTCTTTAAACACAAAAACAGTTCCAGACAGAGATCACGACACCACACTACACTCACCTGAAGACTTCACCCTGCTCTCTACTGGGCCTGCTCCTCGTCTCCCTGACGTTCACCTCATTGCCCATCATCAGCTGGTCCACCTTCTTGATGTAGTTGACGGTGGTCCCAGGAGATGGCTCACCACGGTCGTGGTAGTGGTAATGAAGCACAGTCGGCGGCTGTTGTCCTGGGAAGGAGAGCGGAGGCTGTTGGAAGGGCTGTCGTGGGGGTTGCGGTGGTGGCTGCTCTAAACGGGGATAATGCTCCCCCTGATACGCAGGGTAAAAGGGAGGAGGGTACCCATGCTGGCTGGAGTAGCCTGCAGGAGTGTAAGCTCCAGCACCAGGCCCAGCGAGTGGATGTGGACTGTAGTGCTGATGCGTGTGTTGCTGAGTGTGTGGACCGTACCCTGGGTGTTGAAAACCCGGGTGTCCTGGCTGAGGACTATATGGATGTCTCTGCGGGTAGTGCTGAGTTTGTAAAACACTT
The DNA here is from genome assembly GCF_037325665.1 of Littorina saxatilis. Classification (NCBI taxonomy): domain Eukaryota; kingdom Metazoa; phylum Mollusca; class Gastropoda; order Littorinimorpha; family Littorinidae; genus Littorina; species Littorina saxatilis. The sequence goes on from NC_090245.1 coordinate 85,382,054, forward strand.
GGAGCCCCCCTTCCTGCTCCATAACCTGCCGCTGAATACTGCGGACTGACGCACTGATGACCCTCCCTCCAGGCTGGTTCCGCTCGACTTCTGGATTCTGCATGATGGGCAGGTCCTTGGGCTACTAAAGGAGGTTCCTCCACTGACTCCGAGAAGCCTGCCTGACCCACGTGGCGAAGTCTCGTCACTGGGGGGTAGCCTGGACAACCTAGACCTGGAGGATACGACTCCGGGGGATTGTCCCCAACAAGGTCACTTTTGTCACTTCCCTCCAACTGCGAGGAGTCCTCTGATGACTGCATAGCTCCACTACGAGCATTCCTTTCATCACCATCCTCGGTTTCCATTAGACCCACACCTGCCAAATGTTGCTGAACTGCTCCAACAGCACTTGCATCCTTTTCCGCGTGAGCAACAGATGTAGGTGGTTGACCTGATCCAAACACTGATGGCATGGACTGGGACATTCTGCTGGGTTCTTCTCCCTGGCTCTGAAATGCATGACTTCTTCCACTTCCCGGCATGCTCCCATACTCCCCCAGACTTTTTGATGGACAGGGCAGCCCCTCAAAAAGATTCTCCCGCTGAGGGCTTCCAGCCTCTGAAAATCTGGGGTGCAGATAATATGCCTGTGGAGCCATGCTGCTGCTTGGCCACATCTGCTTACCAGCCGGGTGTTCAGGTGATGATGATGACTTATTCTCTGGATACTGGAACGGCTGGGGAGGGCAGGAGAACTGACCGCTCACCCCATCCGTGGGGACGCTGTAGGTATGGAGCAGGGAAGGAAAAGACCCAGAGTAGCCTGTCTTTCCAAACTGGTCCAGATTAGCTGGGACAGACCCTGGCTTTGGTGGCAACAAAGAACCCACAGAACCATGTGAATAATGTCCTTGCTGGTAACAGTACTGCATATATTGCATGTATTGGAAACTGTCATCTCTCTGTGGCAGTGAGTACTGATCGCCATAAGCCTTCATGAACTCATCTGGTGTCTGGAGCTGCACTTGTCTGTGGTGCCTTTGACTTTCCTGTTTGTGTGACCCAAAGTACTGCTCAGGATATTTCTTGAAAGCGTCCCCAGCACTGCTCTGGTGCTGCTTGTTTTCCTCAGCTAATTTTTGCTGGAAAGCCTGTTCCTGTGCTAACATCTTCTGACGATGCCTCTCAGTTTCAGACTTTTCCACTTTTTCTGCATGTAATTTTCTCTGCCGTTCTTCATCAGCTTCACGCATTTCTATCCCTTTCTTCTGCTTGATCCAAAGCTGTCGGTCAACTCTGTGCTTTCTCTCATTCTCTAACCTTATGTTTACTTTATCTTCAAGCAGCTTTCTCAGAGAATCAACATAAAACTTGTCTTCACTCCAGTACTGTATACCTTTCAAGGATCTGATGCTTGGGGGGACTCTGAACGTTCTGGTGCGCTTGGGTTCAGTAAATATTGGGACAACAGACCATCTGCGTTCTGCATTGTCAATTGCATCCATAAGACATGTCTGGCTAGAGAATTCTGACCAAGCATCTGTACAGAACTCTTTTGTAACATACAAAAGTACGTATGTGCAGTAAGGCAGAACTAGGTCGAGCTGACCTATAGGGGTCATTCCAGAGTCAGGCAGGATCTCATCATACAAAACCAGGCATGGCTTGTGTCTCTTCAGCAACAACACTTCAGCGTTCACACGTTTGAGAAATGTCTCCACAGCTGGCTTGTCATCATCCTGGTACAAAATCATAGCGTCGTAGTAATCAATCTTTAGTTTCTTTGGGAACTTGTACCTGTATTTCTCCATCTCTTCATCACTGTCAAGTGCTACAGGCACCAGACTTGTACTCTTAGAAAACTCTTCCGGAGATGTAGATGAAGGACTGGGCTTCTGTGGGTCACAGTGTGAGGCATAACCTTCATCGGTGATTGCGCTTTGGAGAGCAACACTAACACCTTTGATGACGTCTCTCTGAAAGTCATCTTCATCTGGAGATCCAACACCCCTGTGCTGTAACCTCCCTGGAGATGATGAGTATGAGGATGAAGAAAGTTCTGGAAAGCCTCGAGCATCTGGCGACTGACTTGGCTGAGTGCTACCTGGATGTATTCTTTCATGTGCACCTCTTGCCTGTCTCTGACTCCCTGGTGACTGCTGTGTAGGCAGTGGTCTATCTGACGGTGTCCCAGGCACTTGACCTCTTGACTGTTGAGAACCGCCAGGGACTTGCCAAGGGCGTGACGAAGTGTTCGAACTTTGTGGCCCAGAAGGCTGAGGTTGCCCTGGCAGAGAGGGCCCAGGTGGATTCTCATAGAACTGTCCATGATGACGGTATGATGCTGATGCCATACTAGGCCTCGTCTGAACAACCTCCCCTGAAACGAGCAACAATAATCAAAGGTGAAAATAATTTCTAATAATACATGTACTCCAAATCAAGGTGCAGGTTTTTGGTTTCTTAAACACCCAACAATGCTGCAGTCACAGGTACAATAGTTACTTTGGAGTCACAGCAGAGAGGAAACCTAATCGAAACACAATAATGTATTGTATTTTTGCACATGTAATTGTGTGCATGAGAGAAAATGAGAGACAGAAACAGAGAGAGAGAGAGAGAGAGAGAGAGAGAGAGAGAGAGAGAGAGAGAGTTTGAGTGTGAGAGCGCTTGCATTGCCTTTTTACTTCACAGTCTGCATGACTTCAGTCACCAGTATGAGTGCAATACACATGTATGCATTACCTTCATTACCGGAAGCTGAAATTGGGAATACATTTCCAGAAGAAATTTTGCAGAAGAATGAAGCATTTCTTTACATTCTTTGGAACCAGAACACACACAAAGTGACAAACACACGCTTTATCAGCAAATGTATAAAAGTCGTGAGAAGAAAAATGGTAACATACCACCTCCTGGGTCTGTTCCTGCCACTGAAAAAGGTACTGCATCTTCAGTGACTTTGTTGCTAAGGAAACTACTCTTCTCTGCCATGGTGAGCAAGCATTGGGCCTCTTCAAATCCAAGAAATATTCATCAGCTCTCCTTCCATGCCCATTAAGGACAGTTCCCTTTCTAACTTGCTCCACAAGTTTGAGGTTTGCTGATCACAGTCACAATCTCATTCTCCCTCTGTCATTTCTGAAAGCAAATGAGAGAAATCTGTTGGAAAAAAAAAATTCTGTTAGACTGCAGTTTCTACTCAACGACAAATATTAAAAAGCCGGTAAGATGGTTTAGGCCAAAAAAAAAAAAATTGTCTGTTTAGGGTAACATGACCAAAAAAAGTAGGGTCGGTAGGTAGGTAGGGTTTTTTTTTGTTTTTTTTGTTTTTGTAAATGCTATGTTGGCTGAACATTCACTTCTTATATTTGATGAATACATGTTTCAAAACTAACGTATAAATAAAACAGAGAGAAAGGGAGAGAAAGAAACGCCAAATGTCTCTTTTTAGCATTTTTACCTCTTTTTTTTTCTTTTTTTTTTTTGAAATCAAAAAAAAGTTTTTGGGTCGGCGCCAAATCGATAGGGTCGGTCGGGTTACCCTAAACAGACAATTTTTTTTTTTTGGCCTTAAATCTGCCGGACATGACATTTTATTGGGTAATGTTCGCCAACTTTAATGTCAAGATTGGGGTGTACTTTGGTATGCTTTAAGTTTAAGATAATCCAACGCAAAAACAAACATTAGAAAGGCTGAACTGCGTTAACCTTGGAGGAACACACACTTTACTACATGCATGTACAATGAATCTTCGGAGACAAAAAACACACATCTGTTTTCCATCTGTAAATCTTGATGCTTTTAAAAAAAAAATTTGTTTAGATACTTCTAGTTTTACCTGCCACCTGGTAAGCAATTTCAGAGTAATTAATGTAAAATGACCACTTCGAATGTCCACTATATGAACTGAATGTTGACAACATTGATTGTGTAAGTTAATCATTCTTTTCAAACACACAGATTCAGTAAGCAATTTCAATCATACTAGCCAACACATACACACTATAGACCATTTCACAATTTACATTGCGTGGTTGATGGCAGGAAACCACACTAAGATAAGATAAAGATAAGATAAGATAAATTTGCAGATGTCTAAGGCCGCGAGGCCTATATCTGATCTTTTGACCAAGTACTACTGACTATCCTAACTTTGAGATGGCCTAGTGTAACGATCTTTTGATCGTGCCTTATTGTCTAGACTTTTCTTCCGTGGCGTATATATTGTGGCTGGGAGTGGCATGCGTGGCCTTCGTGGCAAACACTGGGTGGCTAACCTTAGCACAGTACATGTAGTCTTTGAACACACTGTCAATTCTGTTCTTGAAACTGTTTAATGACGGCGCCTCCACAGTTGTCCAGGGGATTCCAAGTGTCTACAACTCTGTTTGTGAAGAAGTGCTGTCTCAAGCTGGTTTTACATGCGTTTTTCTTTAACTTGTAACAGTGTCCTCTAGTACCAGACTGCTGATTGAGTTCGAGAGGATTCTTGCAGTTATACACACCGTGCATGAACTTGTACACTTCTATCATATCACCTCTCACTCTTCTGTAACACATACTAGGTATCTTCATGACTTTGAGACGCTCCTCATACTCTAGGTCCTTCAAACCCGGCACACACTTTGTTGCTCTACGTAGCACACCCTCGATAAGCTTTGTCCTTTTCCAAGCGTGGACTCAGTTTGCGAGTTCCAGATGAGGCCTCACCAGAGCTATGAACAACATTCTCTACGTCCACCAAGACAGATGAAGACACACATATGAACTCAAATTTTAACAGCCAAGCAAAGATATCCGTCCTTGATTTCATCGCAACCATGCTTTTAACAAACATGCCTGTGTGTCAATATTACCAACATCACGCAAACAATCGGACCACCGAGTGTTGGCCAAACACGACAGGAAGTGAGCTCTACACAGTCCGAGACATGCAATCCGAGCCCTCTCAATTATCCTGAGCAAGATGGACAATCATTGGCTGGACAATCATGACACTAACGACTTACCATGGAATCCCCAGGCGAGAGAAGCAAGGTTTGGAACACACTGAGGTTCGGACCACCTCTGTTTTGTTGAGTCACACGGGACTTCTAAAAAAAGGTTCCTGGAAAAACCACTGGCAGAGTAGCCTCCCTTCCTTGATCGGTTTTTGCTAGAACCGCACGATTGACATGCGAGTTGACTTATAAACAAGCTGTTTTACAACTAGCAGTTTTGTTGTCTGTATGAGAAATCTTTTATTCTACAATTTTGGTAAGAGATGAATGGTTAAATGAGAAATGATGGAATTCTAATGAATTTGTACTTTCATTTTCACTTTCCACGAAGTAGGCTATCCAAAACAACTATAAACCGAAATTTACTACATTCCACAATTTGAAGGTGAAAGGGGGGAGGGGGGAGGGTGGGGTGGGGTGGGGGGGGGGGGGGGGGGAGTGGAGTCACCATGGTTGAAAACGATTTTTTGTGTGTGTTTAAAATATCAAATTTTAAATAAACATGCGTTTTCTCAGTTCAGCATCAGGGGTGGATAGTTTTAACATAAACAGTATTTGGTTGTAAAGACAAAAAAGAAAGGGGCTTATACTTATGCAAATATATATAAAAAATAAAAAAAATCAGTTTTTTTCTCCTCTCTTTTTTTAATTGTTTTCATCCTCTCTTCTCCTGCTTGTCCCGATGCTTGTTCCTTCTCCCAGTATGCTCTCACACCGCCTCGTCCCAGCACTCATTGCAACATCCACCCCTGAACTTCGTTCCGCCGCCAGACTTGTTTTTTGCGCTTTCTGAGTTAACCAGTGTTGGTCAGACACCTGGGCACCCTCACAATCTCATTCGTGAATTTACAGACACTCCAGGGAAGGATGTCAGGCCGCTGCGGCAGACTACCCTCGGAAGATGACACTGCACTGTTCTGAGTCACTTTGACGGTGTTCAGTATTGGTCCTGTTCCTCCGGAGCATCACACGTTGAAGACTGGCAGTAGAATATTCAGGGATGGCTGGAACAGGACCACTGAGACCAAGGTCACCATGAGAGCCCTGAGCAGGAAGGGTCACAAGAGCTGAGACAAGTTTTTATTCGTGAAGTGAATGACACTCGGCTGTGTGTTCCCAGCCTTTCCATTGGAACTTTTGCACTTCCATTCTGGGTAGGAGCCGACCGAGGCCCAAAAAAAACCACGCACCCCTTATGGGATTCGAACCACGATCTCCCGGCCCGCAGTCCGATGCGCTAACCACTGCGCCACGGGGGCCGGTACTTATGCAAATATTATGAAATGTTGAATCACATACACACATGCTGAAATTAATATGAACCTTTTCAGTGTGGCTACTCTGAGCGATCGAGAAGAAGAAGAGAAGAAGTGTGGCTACTGACATCAACTGTTTATAGTGATCATAATCACTTTTGTTTGCCAGGGCTGTGTGTTAATGCCACTCCCCACCTCAAATTGATACACATTTGACATTGTGGCTTTAGAATACAGTACCTGTATATTTTGTAAATAGTATTGCAAACTAATTAACGAATTAATTAATTCAGCTTTTTACGTACTTTATTAGTTAATAAGTATAAGGCCAAACAAAAAAAGTAGTATGTTTCTGGTCACCCGACCCTAGCTAGTTTTTTCCCGCCGACCCTAGACTTTTTTTTTATTGCATTTGTAAAAAAAAAAGCAAAAAAAAAAGCGTCAAAACGAAAGTAACAGACGGCAGACGACACAGGGGGGATAACCCCGCATCCCTTTTGTCTCATTTGGTTTGTAATGTGTTGTCTTTCTCTTTGTATAGTAAGTCCAGTTTCTTTGCGTCACTGTAAAGTTATTTTCTACCCTGACCCACAAAATATAAAAAATAAAAATAAATAAAATCCCTACCTACCTACCCTATTTTTTGTAGCCATGTTACCAGAAACATACAACTTTTTTTTTTGGCCTAAGACTAATAAGTTTAGTTAGCTAGTTCATTAGTTACTTGGTTTGTTTCTATATAGTGGTGGCAATCACAGACATACATGGAAAAATACACCTTAACATAGATGCCTGCTGCTATTAACTCTACCACGTATTTATTTTGTTGTTTGCTTGTCCGTTTGTTGGTGTATGATGTTGTTGTTGTTGTTGTTGTTGTTGTTGTTGTTGTTGTTGTTGTTGTTGTTGTTGTTGTTGTTGTTGAATTAGAAAAAATAAATGTTTTGTCCAGACATATGTCATGCTGAAAACTTATAGTCACGACCAACATCAAACGTTGGTGGAATCAGTAAGTTAAAAAGACTTAGAAATCTATGAAATAACCCTTTTTGCGCGACATTTGTATGAAAAGACTCTACAACTTGTAGGCAAGATGGCGGATCTGGCAGAACTCCTCGTGGCGAAAACTGCGAAGGAATACGAACTACTTACCAGAAATCCAGGAGATAGACTAAGGTAAGAATATAACACAGACACATTATTCATCCAGGTTCTGCTTAAGCTGCATAAGTTTGAACATGTTCTTCATCTGTCTTGAGAACACACCTGGGGGAAAGCCCGAATATCAGTTGGAATGGGAAGTCCACTTTCGAACACGTGGGCCGAAACTGAGCGTGCAGCAGTTGAGTGGTGGCAATACCCCGAGTTACCCCAAACAAATTTCTGAAAAGGGCTTCAGAAAAAACTAAAAACAAAAGCGGAAGAAGTTAGCAACGTACTCATACTGATCGGTTACTTTAGAAACGTGCATATGGCCCAGGCTGCAGTAGGTAGTAATAATAATTACTACTTATTTGTTAACAATTACTATTTACGCATTAACATGTTATTGTAATTCAATCTGACGACGATCTCTTTCCTGCTTTCATGCGGTTGTAAAGAGACAGAATTGGTTCTGTTCTGTTCACACACTACTTTCAGTCCACCTACCTGCAAGGGTCAAGTCCCGAGAAATGTCTCTGTATTCCTATCGTATCACTCTGCTCCTGTTTTGTTTTCTTTCACACACATTTTCACTTCTTTTTTGATGGGTTTCTGGACAGCAAACTCAAAAACAAATTATTTTCATCACAAAAGCGATCTTTGGAATTGACTGACGTAGTCCGGAAGATTTCATGCGTCAACTTACGTCACGTATTCGACGTCATCACTTCGCATACCTTATGGTCTCGGTATTTCGTTGGCCTTCATATTTCCTACTTGTAAAATGACCCTCAAAGCTAACCGAGACTAGTTGAGGTTGTATCAATGCGCCTCGCCAGCAGGTTGTTAATGGATTTTTTAGCGAGTGGTTATCGACAATTAATGACCGGTAATTTTTAATGAGTTGGGGCATTCTGACCAATCACAGGATCTGTTTCATTAAAACGCAAACTTGATTGAATTACAATAATAATTACTTACTACTTATTTGTTAACAATGTGAATTACTATTACTGTATTAGTGTTACTGTTAGTTCTATCACTTATAAGTGATTAATTCATAATTGCAGTTATATTTTATCTGTTATCGGTGTACGCACACACACACACAAGCGCACATCTCTTTAAAAATTAAACTAAAGTAAGGCCGTGGCTGGAGATCCAGCGAGCCGGTTACAGAGCCCCCATTGGGCGGATCGGGGACCAGCACTCTCCACTGTCAACAAGATACCTTTAGTTTTCGAAGTCTGATGGGTCGTCATTGAAGAATTTCTTCTTAAATTCTATTCAAAGAACTGTGGTCTTTGTTCTTTTGGAGAAAGATTTCTCATTTACTAGTCTATTGACTCAGAAAGACTTGTATTTCGGCAACAGCACGATCACTGATGAGTGACTGACCGTAGCCTCGCGAGAGATGCGATTCGCAGGTGTCCGAGATTTTGTTGAAGCAGAGACATAGGACTAGGTCGAAGTAACTCAGTGCGAAGCACATTTATGTTTTGCCTAACGAACCATGTTTGTTATGTTTTCTTTTTGTTTGTTTCCATGTTAATGATATGTCATTATATGTACTGCATTTTGTTAACAAATGCTGCTTCACGCCTCATATTGCTTGGTTCGCGGACGAATTCAGTGATCAGTGCTGAATTAGTGACTCCTGAGGTTTGTTGTTGCAATCTCAGTTTGATCATCGATTTTGGAATAAAGAAGAATAAAGCAAAATAAAAGAGGAGAGTTAAGACTAATAAGAGGGGAAAAAAGTTAAAAAGATAAGATTAAAAAAATGCGATGGCAGGGCTTGATCCTACGACCTCACAAACCCTTGCACAGTTTGTTAACAACTGAGCCATGAACGGCTACCTATCGGGCAAGGGAAAACTAGGAATGTCTGTTTTATGAGATACCGGTAACTGCCGGTTCTCGAGGTTGGGGGCTCGGTAACCTGCTCACCGTAAACAAGTAAACTTGTGCAGTCTGAGGATTGCAGTGTAGTTATAGTAGGACCCATGGGCAGTTCCCCAATTAGACCTTCTGATTTCTTGATTTTAAAAGTATGCAGGATTCATTCATGGCATTACATTTCTACATTGCTTATATACTGACTCCACATTTGTTCATTTCTTTCAGGGTCAAGGCAGACCCCAGGTCAGCAGCCCGGCTGTTGAAATTGACCAAGAACATCCACGACTCATCCCATAGCTTTGATGAAGGGTACAGGTCAGAGTTCATTCCAGAGCTCATTGTCGATGGATTTGACGATGAGCAGATTTACCAGGAACAAGAGCTGCAAAATGACGCTGCAAATCGAAAGCTTCTTGAAGCTTTTGCTACAACCAGCATAGAAGACACACACTTCTTCTTCCTCTCTGCGACAAAAAGAAGAGGGAAGCAGGCTTTGGAACAAAAAAGGACCCAAATAAATAAGAAAGACAATGACATTGCAGATGAAAGTATTGAACTGGATGCAAATGGTAATAGTGAGGTTGGTGCTGACAACAGTGATGAATCGGACGATGAACTTGCAGAGATAAAGAAAAGAATTAAAAGCAGGGATAGTGATGGCTTGGGTCTTTTCAATGGTCAATCCCTTGATGATTCAGAAGACGACGACACTTTGTTCAAAGGAGAAAAGGATGATGACGAAGATGACCCAGAGGAGGAAGAAGAAGATGATGAGAATGATTTTGACTTCGATCTTCCTGACAAAGGGAAAAAAAGCACAAAAGAAAAGAAGGAGAAAGGCAAAACTCCTGTCAGGAGAAAAACAGAAGTTGATGACAAGTTTTTCAAATTAGCTGAGATGGAGGAATTCCTAGAACAGGAGGATCGCCGAGAAGAACAGAGGCAAAAACAAGAGGGCAAAACAGAGGAAGGCAAAGATGGGGGGAGCTCAGAAGAGAGTGAAGGGGAGTCTGAGGACATTGACATGTATGGAGATTGGTCGGATGATGACCAAGGAGAGGTAATTCTGTTTTCAAACATCTGTGATTTAAGTTTTGAATTTGTGGCTGTAGTATATAAACATTCATTTTGTTTTCAGTCTTTGTGTATACTAGTCTTTGTGTATACTAAAGTCAGATTATGAGTTTTAACTTTCATGGGAGAACTGCTTTTAACCCAGAAGATTCAGGAAAGTACACTTCAGTGTCTGTTGCTTCCCCCCCTAGTGCAGTGGATTATATTATATTTGATCATTAGCAGCAGATATGGTCTTCCTAAAGTCTTTGTGATTGAAATGAACACAAGGAAAATCAGCCACTGATATTGATAATGATTGCAGAAATGTGATTAGATTTAGAGACAAAGGCTCAAGCTGTCGATGACAGTTGTAATTTTTCACTACGTGTGTTGCTTTTCAGGAGGTCATGTATGGCGATTTCTTTGACCCACCAGCTGACGGAGAAGAGATGCCTGAAACTGACTCAAAGAAAACTGGTAAGAAAGAAGGCAGTGTTGTTCTCAGGCTTTAGTTGCTGGCACATATATCTATTTTTTATAAAGACACATAGTTTTGACCTGGTTGGTCGACAGTCCATTAGTTGCGACATGTAGGAGGTCTTCCGACAGAACAAAGTTTTTTATGGCCAGGATATTTGGACCTATAAAAAGTTTCAATTCTTGTGTCCCCTGAGTCTTGAATCCAAATTTGTTTGAAGATGGCAAGAATGGCTTTAAATGTCAGAGGAATTCCAAAGATGTCTACAAAGAAAACCAATGAATAAGAATATATTTCTGATCAAACGGTCCCATTCTAATACATATTTATATTTTAGTTATATGCTGTCAGTGCATGTATATGGGTAATTCTCAGAAATGGTGGTCCAGTGAGAGTGAGTAGGGGTGACACATTTGAAATCATGAAAAAGTAAATTAAAATTATTTCTACCACGACTTTTTTCATCTGAATCTATTCCTGAGACATTAAAGCATTGTTGTATGTCAATAAAAATGGTTTCTATACGTTGGTGTTGTTTTTGTGTGCTTTTCAATTGCGAAGTTCGGCCGTTTCCGGATTGCCGAAGCGTTACACGACTTTTGTGATCAACAATATGTTCAGTCTCATGGCTAAATGCAAACATGCAAACACCAACAAATTACTGCAATCGACAGTCAGGAGTTCAGTCTTGGACGTAGCAACACATCTTTGCGAAAACTCACGCTGAATTTGAAGTTACGGGCTTCGAACAAAAAATTCTGAATGTCGTAATGCATCGTATCCAAACTCGACGCGCGAACATCGGACAGCAATGTGCTCCATGACTTTGCCACATCACGGCTATTTTTAGCTCTTTGGCGCACAGGAAGTTCGAACAAGAAAATAGTCCTTTGAATCACAGCCAAATATTCACAGAAAACACCAGAATCATATCATTTGCTGAAACTCATGGCGTCGTTTCCCGACCTACGTTACGACTGAAGATAGTTTTTACTTAATTGTCGAGCCTGCAAAGCTTTGTCACAAACTTACACACCGCGGATGGCGACAATGTAGTGTCGGAAGGATATCGAGTGCAAACAGTCTCTCAAAGCGCGAAGTTTAGCGGAACAAAGCAGCCAAGAAGTTTTCGTATCCTCTGATTGTCGATGTTCGACATTCATCAAGTACTTAAAATGGGTAATCTGAACGCAACAGGAACTTTCAACAAATACAGCAAACTCTGACGAATTGTGTTCTGTGTAGTTATTTTGGGTCAGACGGGTTTTGCCTGCAGGAAAGGCCAAACAGTGCAGATTCATGTCTGTCGCACAGGAACCGAAAGTGGTTCAAGCATTTCGTTTCTGTGTTGCGACATTCACCTTAGTCAGTTCCAAATGTCATTTTTTTACCAATATTAGTTGAAGTCCTTACCTTTCATAACTAGAATGTGTTGGGTAGAACACAAAAATACTGCAGAACTGATAAAAAAATGCACAGGATTGAAGGCTTAGGTGGTTTAAAGTTGGAATTTGGTTTCCATGTTACAACATTCATCACGTAAATACAACACTTTAAAATGTCTCTTATTCAGCAACCAATTACTCTTTTTGTCTAATTTTTGCATTATTATGTATAGCAAACAATAGACTTCATAGTAAAAACAATTATTTTGTATTTCTTGACACTTTATTTTTTACTTTGTATGTAACACTTTGGACCACCATTTCTGAGAATGACCCATATATAGATTAAAAAAAGAAAAGCCTTTGTTTATGTGTATGTTTTGGAATAGTGTCTAAAATTTCAATATTTAGCTGTGAATAAAATGGGGTGTTTTTTTTTACTGATGAATAGAACAGGAAGTTTACATGTTGCAGAACCTTGCATTCTTTTACAAAAGTATATATACAATTTATTATGAATATGCTCATTTATATATATGTGGTAATATGTGTGCCCTGCTCATGTTAGAACCAAAGTCAGAAGAGGAGGAGGAAGAAGATGATGATGGAGAAGAAGATGACGATGATGATAATCAACAGGATGAGAGCATGGAATCAGATGAAGAAGCAGATGAAGGCAAGAAGAAAAAAGTCCACTTCACGGAAGACACAAAAGATACCTCGTAAGTTCAGCTTTGCTCATTGATTTGGTTAATTTGTAGAGTTTATTAATGTATACTGTTCAAAAAAAGAAACGCATAGTTGCTACTTGCCAAATTTGTTTTATTTTTCGAAAAAATTAACAGAAAATCCAATATTTAGATTATTTGTTTGAAATTTGGTATGGACACAGTTGAATGCACACACAGTTCATTTGCATCTTCAAATCAATCAGTCAATCAATACGATTGGGTGCCGAGGCTGTCAAGTCAGTAGGGGGTGTGACTGCCTTGAGCAGCAACAACTGCCCGGCACCTTCTGGGCATGGACTGGATCAGATGCCGGATATCTTGCTGTGGGATGGTGTCCCACTCCTCCTGAAGTGCCTGCAATAGATCGCGGTGATTTGCCGGCGCTTCTTCTCGCCTGCGCACACGTCTGTCCAATTCATCCCAGAGGTGTTCTATCGGGTTCATGTCTGGCGACATGGATGGCCAGGGAAGCACCTGGACATGGTGGTCGGTGAGTCGTGCTGTGTGCGGGCGAGCGTTGTCCTGCTGGAATATGGCATCCTGGTCAGCCAGAAGAGGAAGGGCGTGTGGGCGCAGAATTTCCTCCACGTATCGCTGGGCAGTTATGCGCCCTTGGACGTGCACCAGGGTGCTCCTTCCAGCGGTATTGATCGCCCCCCACACCATGACGCCTCCACCACCGTGAACGGGTGCCTCATCCACACAGTTGGGCGCGTAACGTTCGTTTACTCTCCGGTAGACCCTCCTCCGACCATCATGTCGCTGGAGCAGGAAGTAGGACTCGTCGCTGAACCACACGTGTCTCCAGTGATTCCGGACGGTCCAGCGAAGGTGCTGGTTGCCCCACTGCACTCGGTTCTGGCGATGGCGGCGGGTGAGGACAGCTCCTCTGTGAGGTCTGCGAGCTCTCAAACCAGCTTCATGCAGGCGGTTCCGCACGGTCTGGTCCGATAATCGGTGTGGCCCGGGGAGAGCCTGGACAGAAGATGAGGCCGACAGGAAACGATTCCGGAGGTGGCGGAGCCGTATGAAGCGGTTGTGAGCAGCAGTTGTCGCCCTTGGTCTTCCCGCTCGTGGCAAGTCAGCAACGGAGCCAGTGGCTTGAAACCTGACCCACAGTCTACTGATGGTGCTCTGGGACACGTGGAAGTGCCTGGCGATTGCACTTTGACTTTGGCCTGCTTGTAAACGACCCAATGCAATTTGGCGGTCTTCTCTGCTCAATCGGGCCATCTTTCGTCGCTGAATTGTCGTCTGATTTCTTTGTGGCGAACAATCCGCTTTTATGGGTTTTGGAAGACATGGTGAGAGCTCAATATTCCCCGAGTTTCACGAGATTACACTGAAGCTTGACGAGTGGTCATGCCAAATGAGCAATTTTGACATTGTAGCCACTGATAACGCATGCGTCACGTGCAGAGCTCACTTGTGGCAATGGACGAAAGGTCGACGACCAGATAAACATTTTCTGCAGTTTGGTGGATATCCTTGTAGCCATATAACTAAATTAACCAAATATTACAAGCTATGCGTTTCTTTTTTTGAACAGTATAACTGGTGGTTATTTTGAAAGAAATGTTAACTTCTCTGCCGGTATTACCTTCCTGACTGTATATTTCATACCAGAAATATATCTTTTTCAGCAGCAGGTAGAAGATGCTAAATATCTTATCACATCTTCTCACACCCTCATGTCTATTGTTCTTAGAAGTTGAAATTTAAACGGTAGAGATTTGGATATCGGCAACAGTGTACAGTCAGGAACTACTACAGCTATTTTATCCTTTTAGGGAGCAAGTAAGTGACATGGAGAGAAAAAAAAGAGGAAAAATCTGTAAAAAAAAAAAAATCTATTTTCTGAATCTGAAAATACCTTTGTCTACCACTTTGTCTTTCATATACTTGGATTTCAATGTTTGTTTGATTGTATCTGAAAACAAAACATTGACTCATTATGCAGGGATAACAAGGAGCAGGGACATTCGCTATCTAACTTCGAGCAAAGGAACGAACGGGTATGTTGAACACACACACACACAAATCTTAAATGCATTGCATAAGAACAAGTGTGTGCTCTGAGGTGCCGAAGGCTGCAAGGCACAGCCTTTGAAATATGATTGAAATAAGAGAGAAGTTACTCCTCTTTAATATATTTGAAAAGTGAATGCATGTGGACTTTGCATGGTATTTGTTGTGTTTCTTGTCTGCATGGGTGTGTGTTGATACGTATGCATTCATACACACATGCTTGAAACTGGAGTAGGTTTAAAACACGTCTTTACTGTCCAAGCTGTCCAGACCAAAGGGGAAGCACTCTCCCAACATAGTCACGTTTTACACAACATATTTGTGACGTAGTACACAATACAATAGTGACATAGTACACACTATAACAGTATTTCACATTGATATAGAGTTGTATCTGATCTCTATCCTGTGCTATAAAATAGTTCTGGGTACCACTGGGGTAAAAAAATTCATCAACCTCTTTACCTGAAAGCTTTGTGACAACAAGTCCAAATATCCAATGCATTAGACATTAGCATTTGTCTTCAGCTTCAGGAGAGAGCAAAACAATATGAAGTACAGAACTGTGAATCATTGTGACAATCAAACATCACAGAAAACATACAGGGATGCCCAAATCTCAAAACTTTTACTCGCCAGGCGAGTAACTTCAAGAAACTCACTGGCCCACCAGAAATGTCACTTGCAGGTATACACCACACAGAAACTTATGACAGTGCTAGCATGGATGACTGTCAGGTTTTATGCACATAAAAGTAGCAGTGATACAATCGAAGACTGGATCGGCAGCTCCTGGCAATAGGGTGATCGTTTTTGCCATCCCTGTGAGTTTTTGTGTGTGGTAAAGATCTTTCATTTATTGTTCAGCTGCTGCGGCAAATTCAAGGCCTGGAGGAAGAGAGCCTGCAGCCCAGACCATGGCAGATGTCAGGGGAGGTGAGCGCCAAGGCCAGACCTGAGAACAGTCTTCTGGAGGAACATGTCGAGTTTGAACAGACTGCACCTGCTGGTAAGCTTTCTTCTTCTCTTGTTTGTTTTGCCTCCTGTGTTGTGGTTTTTCATCATTTGTTGGTTTCTCTTTGCTATGATTGTTTCAGTGGTGTTTTTTTTAATGTTGTTTTGTTTTAATTCTGAATGGCCAGTTTTCATTTTATTTCTTGTCTTTAGTTGGCTCTGTTGCATTTCTGTCACTAATGTTTTGTGCAGAGCCTCCAACTGTTAGTGTTATGCTTTCAGTGTAGATGCTACCTTGTACAAGGAATTGGTGCGCTGTAATGCCAAGCTAAAAATGGCTATGCGTAAACAAATAATCACAAGCATGCAACAGTTCCCTCTTCCTTGTAAGATCTGGTACTCATCTCTGCGTCCCACCCTGCAGTCTAAATATGGCTTAGAAGAAAAAGGTGTCCACACTGAAGAGTTGCAATGCAGACACTCTAGTGGACATAATTACGTTCATGCTGTATAAATAAAGTTATTAATGATGTTTATTCTTGCACGAAATAGCATCAAAATGCAATTAGATTTTAGACAATGCTACACTTTAACATAATTTTCTACACTGAAAATTCCAAATTGTTACACGTGAGGCTTTGGAAGGGTTGCCTGGTCTGCTGCTGTGGGGTGATACGATTTACATAGGGTTAAGCACTATGTTCCAGCCTTAATAACATTTGCGAAATTAGAATATTTTAGGAATTTGCCTTGTTACTTCTGTGCTTATCCACAATGCTGTATACAGTGGAAGTGAACTTTTGATTCTTGAATAAAACCAAGATTTGTGGTTCCTTTTGTTTGACAGCTTCAGAAATCACGGAAGAAGTCACCCAGAGCATTGAGGGGCTGATAATGCAGAGGATAAAAGACAAGGCTTTTGACGACAACCAGCGACAAGTGCGGCCCAGAGAGGAGGCCTTTGAGCTCAAGACACAAAAGACCTTGGACCAAGAGAAGAGCAAGCTTTCCTTGCATGAAGTTTACGAGCAAGAGTACCTCAAGTTGCAAGCTGTGAGTTGAAGAATACAACTTTTTTTTCTCCCTGATCTGAATAGAAGAACTTCAGAAATAGCACTGTCAGGTTTGTATGGGTTGTAAAAGAGTAATATTTTGCTATTAGTGAGGCAAGCTTTCTACACATGGTCCTTGTCCATGTGTTTCAGACACACCCCTTGCAAGTGACTGGCCTATAATTTCGCCCAACCATACAAACCCCAACCTATACAAACCCCAACCTATACAAACTACAACCTATACAAACCCCACCCAATACAAACCCCAACCTATACAAACCCCAACCTATACAAACCCCAACCTATACAAACCCCAACCAATACAAACCCCAACCAATACAAACCCCAACCTATACAAACCCCAACCTATACAAACCCCAACCTATACAAACCCCAACCAATACTAACCCCAACCTATACAAACCCCAACCTATACAAACCCCAACCTATACAAACCCCAACCAATACAAACCCCAACCAATACAAACCCCAACCTATACAAACCCCAACCTATACAAACCCCAACCTATACAAACCCCAACCTATACAAACCCCAACCAATACAAACCCCAACCTATACAAACCCCAACCTATACAAACCCCAACCTATACAAACCCCAACCAATACAAACCCCAACTAAACCAATACAAACCCCAACCAATACAAACCCCACTGAGTAATCTTCGATCATCGTCTATTGACATAAGATGTTTCAATTTTTGATAATCTCTAAAGATGTTCACATTGTGTACAGCAAATAATTTAAGTTCAGAACACTTAGTCCTCGACAATCCACTCACAATTATAATGTTCAAGTTATGTGTCAGTGAGTGAAATATTTATCAGAACTTTTGAATACTGGAATCTGAGACCGATAGATTGGTTACTTTCAAAAATCAAGAAAAGTTATTAAAGTCTTAAAATCGAGACAAAGTTACAGATGTTATGACATAAGACATAAGACTTTATTTCAACCATGTGCAGTACACTAGGGACATGTTTTGGCCAGAGTACAATCAATCAATCCATACACGCCCTTCCAAACATCGCTTGCAATCTCAGTCACACACACGCTCACGCACGCCCGCATACATTCCCCACACAAAACCCATAAAATCTATAAAAAAAAAATCAAGGTCTTATAAGAGGGGATGAGTCTTAAATCGGATGTCGCAAAAGAGAGGTTCCACTGTATAAGCATTCACTTGACTGGTCTTTGTGGTGTTTTCAGCCTGATGAGGACGAGACCAACCCTCAACATGAGGAGATCAAAAAGATGATGGCTTTTCTCTTTCCACGTCTGGATGCCCTGGCCAGCTGGCACTATAAGCCAACACAGGTCAGTATGCACATTGATATGTGTCTTGTATTGTGTTGGACTTATGTAGTTGGAAGTGTTCTCACCTTTTTGTGTGCGTCAACTTCTATAGCAGTATTTACCAAACTTATATTGCAGTATTTACCTAAATGATGAGATTAAATTCATTTGGTAAAAACAGCTTTTAGAAACACTGAATATTCATACAGTATAGCTTGCGTGCATTTGGGTATGTGTATATATGGTGAACTTTGTGTGCCTGTCCCATTTCTGAACATACTTGTTGAGGTGTGTTGTCCCTTCAACCTTTATGACTGAGTGTCGTTTTTACAGGCTGTACCTGAGGTGAAGATCAGAAACAATCTGCCAGCCATACAGATGGAAGAAGCCACTCCTATCACCATGGTTAACTCTAGTGTGCTGGCACCAGAAGAAGTGAAGGTAACCTTTGAGCTTTTATTTCCATCATGTGTTATTTTTATACAGCTACCTTTGAGCTTTTATTTCCATCATGTGTTATTTTTATACCGCTACCTTTGAGCTTTTATTTCCATCATGTGTTATTTTTATACAGCTGTATAACTGGGATTCTTTTTATGACAGGAAAACCATGTCAGAAGTTTCTTTGTTGCCTAGGAAACAGGTATCAGAAGCACTTTGTAGTTTGAATCAGAATCATTGTTACCACATGAGCAGTAGTCCAAAAATGTGTCGTTAAGTGACATAAGGTGTTGACATGTTTTAGACATTTTTAGCATTATCTTCACTGATGTTGACGTGTGAGCAAGCATTCAATTGTGTGGTTACTGACAGTTACTGGCAGTTCCATCCACTAGGAAAAAGCCTGATTCTATGGCATAATGAATGAGAACACATGCAAACTATTGAAAATGCATTGGCAGCTCTGAGGAAATCATTTCCTAGGAGAAGGCTTGACGCTTTTGTTCACCTGATCATAACCAACGTGTTCATGTTTTGACAGGCGAAGAAGAGGGGTGAGGTGAAAGGGAAGACAGAGAGAACGAAGGAAGACAAGAGAAGAGATAGGAAGCAGAAGAAGTCAGTCAAGAGAGAGAAGTCCAAGGCGAAGGAGAAACGCATGAAGGAGGTGGAGAAAATGAACCCCGGTCTGGGCAACAAGTACAGCAAGGAGAGGGCCCTCAAAGATCTGGAGAAACAATCCAAGGGGAACATTGAAGTTATCAAGGTTGGTAGACCTTTTTTTCTTGGTTGCAGAATAGACGCACTTCGAAAATAACTCTGTTGTCCATATCTCAACCTATAATAGACGATGGTTGAAAATAACCCTGTCGGGTTTGTATGGGTTGTGGAAGAGTGAATACTCTTGCTTTCAGTGAGGCAAACTTTCCACAGGTGCTCCTTGTTCACGTGTTCCAGACACACTCCTCGCTAGTGACTGGCCTATAATGTCACATGGAAAATTTGCCTCAATAAAAGCAAGAGTAATCACTCTTCTATAACCCATACAAACCTAAACATCGTCTATTATCTAGGTTCAGATATGGAACCAGAGACTGTAGGTACAAATAAACATGATCAAATATTTAGGTTTAGATTCCTGGAGTGTTTCTTTCGATTTACGTGATTCCTCGTTAGTTTTTGCGAAACAATAATCTGTCAGATCAACAACTTGTAAATCTGTAAAGTGAGCAGAGGAATTATATAGAGAATAACAAACTAATCTATCCCAAACTGGCAAGATCTCCTGATAAAACTTTGCACAACATGAAAAATATCATTAGTTTCCAGTATGGAGATGTTCAAATCTCCTTACAATGTATCAATATAAACAAATTCTGAAAACAGTGTACTGATTGTTGTGGTTCCTACATCGTTATACACACAATTGATTTATAAGAAAAAAAGTAAATTAAAGAAATACCAACCTACCTTCAGACCTCAAATCTTCGATTGTAATTAGGATTGTAATTTGAGTCTTGAGTCTTTGAGTCTTGAAATCTTCGATTGTAATTTCAGGCTTCTTTTAATTCGTATTGATCTGTGTTTTGGTTCGTATTGTGTTTTCATTGTCAGAACTAATTTCCACAACTTAACCCTTAGGCTGGTTGTCGCGACATATGTCGCGCTACTTTACGTATTCTGTCACCTGGTTGTCACGACATATGTCGCGCTACTGGCTCAGTCTGTTTGGTCGGTTCCGATTACCTCCCATGGATGCAAAAACCTATATGACCGTTTTTCTTTATTTTTCTCTCTGTTAATTCACCAGTGGCTATGTAACATGTGTTACAGAATTGCACCAGTGTAAGGGTTAATCTCTCCTGTGCTTTATCTCTCCTGCGGTCTTAAGGAATTTAAACAAAAAGTTAAATATGGTGTATCTGTTTTACAGGAGAAGAAGAGCAAGAAGTCCATGTCATCCAAGACATTCTTCACCAAGCTTCAAGAAGAGGTGACAACCCAGATCAGTTCAAAGACCAAGACAAAGAAAGAAAAGGAGAAGAAGAAACAGCTGTCATCCGACAAATTGTTATTGTAGAGTAGAAGAACAGACCAAAAATGTGTTCTTAATTGACATAATAATTATTAACATGTTTTGCGAAGTAAAGCATGTGCTTTGGGCATTTTTGGGGCATTTTTGACATTTTGTCTGTGATGTTAGCATATAATTATGAGCAAACATTAAACTGTGCGCCCTATATCTCAAAAAGCCTGACAGATTCTGAGATGGGTGTGTGCGTGTGTCTGAGCGTGTTGTAGGTGTCCTTTGCTTTTAGTTTAACCCTTACACTGGTGCAATTCTGTAACACATGTTTCATAGCCACTGGTGAATTAACAGAGAGAAAAATTAAGAAAAATGGTCATAGGTTTTCGCATCCATGGGAGGTAATCGGAACCGACCAAACAGACGGAGCCAGTAGCGCGACATATGTCGTGACAGTATATGTAAAGTAGCGCGACATATGTTGCGATAACCAGCCTAAGGGTTAACATGACTTCAGCTAGTGTTCCTGCATCAAAACAGTTGAATGTACAAGAGTTATGAAGTCATTTTAATAGTGAGCAAATGATTTGTTTCGATGAAATAACATTGCAAAATTATGATGAGCTTACCTGCGTAAGTGAAGTCTAGTTGTAGTTTTATCGACCACAATGTAGAAAGGAAGGGGATTACATGACATGTTAGTATTTTCTGAAAGGCATACAACAAGCACACAGCACATCTTTCTTTCTTTCTTTATTGTTTAACGTCGTTTTCAACCATTCAAGGTTATATCGCGACGGGGAAAGGGGGGAGATGGGATAGGGGAAAGACACAGCACATCTGGTAATAGGACACCATACACAGTCGTTGCCACTGGAAGCCCCAAACAACAGTAAATGCATGTAACATTTTATTCCAGCATTGATGAAACACAATGAGGTAACCCACATTTCTTCAGCGCACTTTAACACCGGCAATCTTAAACACTTCTAACTTAAAATAGTGAGTCAGAGTGTAACAAAAATACTTTTTTGGTAATTTCCTTCGTTTGAAGGCAACCACAATAAAAACCTGACGTGTCTTACTTTTATTAATCAATCGTTGAAATCACAGAACAGCAAATATGTACATCTCAAAGTCACAAGCTCGTTATCACATCAAAAATTTGTCATGAAACCCAGCATGTCATAAATGCATGTAGAAAAATAAACTTGCAAATTTGAACTATTTAATTGAAGTTGACAATTTTTAAAAACCAAGTTACAGTAATGACATCAAAAAATTTGCCATGAAACCCAGCATGTGATAAATGCATGTATAAAAAATAAATGAACAAACTTGAACTATTTAATGAAAATCAAAAAGTTGTTCGGAACCAGGTTACAGTGTGCACTTGTAAAAGCACCAACTTGACTTTTGTTAAGTCGTTTTGAATGTGTTTTAAGGCACTAAAAAGAGTCATGAAATGCTATACAAATAAAAGAACAACGAAGGCACTTATTTATGTATGCATTGGTACACTCAACAAATGCAACCTAAAAGGCAATTGATAACAGGACAAAGTGACTTGCGAATGATGCAGTGGTTTTTTTACCCATAATAAGAATATATTACAATCGTTACCACTCACAGAAAACTCCTTCCTCAACTTCCTACATCTCTTCTTGCCATAGACTGATTTTCCAGTGTATCCGTCTTTGTGTGTGTTCTGTTGTGCTGTCAGTGTTCTGTGGTGTTGTCAAGCACATCAGACAATTTGCTCAATGACTGGCTAGCCATATGTGATACAGCTCGATGCATGTCCCAAGACAATTTGTTCTCATGATTCTGGATTTTAAAACTTCTGCATCATATCAAAAAGTAAACATTTTAAACATATGCACAGAAATCAAGCTGGTTCTGATGACTATTGTTTACTGCCAAACACATCAATTTCAGCACTCAACACAAAACAAGAAAATTAAATAATAACGAGTCATTTGACTTGGAAAAGGCTTACAAAGCCTTTAAGCCTCTATATGATACCTGATGTCTTCTAATGATAAACACCACTTTTTTGAATTCTGTCACACGAGGCCACCGCAGAAGAACCCCCCTCGCGTAATCATTTACATGGCTGATATATATATATTACAAACGAAAAGGGCACACACTTGCAAAACAACGATGCGCCAAGTGGTGTAACGTCAGTAACAGAACCAATCAACACATAATCACTCTCAACAATTATGTTGACAGTTTACAACCACAGCTAATCTAGGTTTCATAATCAACAATCTATCGAGTATTCAATTGCTCAACATATGCAACAAGCTGTTGCCGGCAAAAAGGGCAGTACTCCCTACAGAATGTAACGCAGTCGCCATTGTAACTGTCTTAATTTTTTTACAATAATTTTGCCAATCAAGTAGTCTACGGCCGAAGGTATATTTGGGCACAGAGAGTGGGATGTTAGTGATTTTCACAGGGTCATAAATAACACCAACTTTTGCTTCTGGATCCACGCATCACACTGTGCACGTGTCAGCTTGACCGTCACATTATCATGTGGTCTTTTGGCTGTGCTAAAAATATCAGAACTAATTCTTTCAGAAACATACCATCCTCGAAACGTTTTTAAAGATACAGATTATTTTGATTCTGCAACTTTGAACATGTTTCAGAATTCTTTTTAAATCGCACGGTAACGACACTTATTGAGTCTCTTCATGAGTGCCATAGACTTCATATTAGCTTCGGATTACAAAAAGTTACAGAATAAAGAACTGCCTCAATAAAGGTAAGTACATACTTCTATAAACCTCACGTCCAAAAACAGTAAAAACAATAAAATATTTAAAAAATGGCAAAACACTTCTTTTTATCATTGTCAAGCAGATATGAAGCCTTCCATTTTACACTTTATTCACACAAATGTTTTTTACACCTTTTTTGCGATATGTACAGAGTAGGAACCTGGTCCACAAAATAGCACATGATGTCATGACATGTGAACAAAGTTATTCATCATCGACTGTCAAAAAATGACAGGGTTAAGTACTTGTGCAAGAAAACAACAAGCAGGTTTATCTTCAGAGTGTATTATCTTCAGAGTGTATTATCTTCAGAGTGTAAGGCACATATTATTCTGACTGCACCTACACTTTGAAAATTCAGTCTATGGCACCTCAAGAATTTAGTTTTCGCATTCATGAAACACATAAATGCACACACAGTCACCTCTTACTGATAATATATATATATATATTATATACATGTATATATATTCTTTTACCTTTAAAGAGAGCTCTGAGAAGAACTTTGTATATGCATGTATTTAGACTTCAATTTTATAAAAAAAATTTAAAATGCAGAATTCATAAGAAAATGTACTGGGTGTTTTTGTTGGCGGAATGAAGGAAAGAACTTTCTATTCACTTTCAGCATTCCACCACTATACTGTCAAGATGCTTGAATTTCAAATTCTCAGAATATACAATGATTGTTCTTTCACTTCTAATAAAGTGGCAAACAATCTTGCTCACATTTTTATATACCTTTACAATATACAGAACAAAATGGCAAGATTGAAAGCAACCCACCCATAAAACAAACACACACACACACACACACACACACACACACACACACACTTTCAGTAAAACTATTGCACAAATAATTAAGGTAAACACAAAACATGCACTTACTGTCAGGTGGACTAACAACAGGTTGAATCACAATACTACAATACTACAAAGTTTCTTGAAATTTCAAAAGACAACATTGTTTGTTTGTTTATTTGTTGCTTAACGTCCAGCCGACTACGCAGAGCCATATCAGGATGAGGAAGGGGGGGGATGAAGGGGGCCACTTGTCAAGCGATTCCTGTTTACAAATGCACTAACCCATTACTTGTGTCCCAGCAGGCTTTAGTAAAACTAAATTAATACCTACTGGAAGATTACCAGTTCCCAGTATGTTAAAATAGGCTTAACCTATCTACTGCTGGACTTACATCAGAACACTAACAGATTAAACTATACATGAATCGCGAGACAAGCGGCAAGAGAAGAGATTTTTGGAAAAAATACAGGTGAATGAGCAAGAAGGCAGAAAAAAGAAAAGAATTCATGAAGAAAAAGAGAGCATGACAGGAAAGAGGAACTAAAAATCTACCTAACAGCAAACTAGAAAGCTCCTGCGGTTCCAAAAACAGGAGGGGCCTTTAATTTCATAACCGCAGTGCCCCACTGCGGGAAAAGACAACATTGGATGTGACCAGTTATCAATAAAAATGGTCAAAACACAACCTTCCAGTTTGTATTCTGAGCATTAACCTGCCAGCTTTTTTTTCTTTTTTTTCTCAAATTTCAAAATAATTGAAGCATTGAGGACAAATATACTACTGAAGTTTAAGTTCTGCAAGCACACATCACCCTTTTTATTGTCTATAAAATGCCCTATAAATGTTACCCTTTTTTGGTAGGATGTGACATAGGTCTTCAAATCATGTCTCATTTTCTCCCATTCAACCCACACACAAATGTACATCCACACACACACTCACAGCCTTTTACCAATATAGTGCCTCCCACACAGACACATTTAACACAATCAATCGCATGTACGCAAGCACAAACACAAATACATGCATAGTTCAAGTGTATCAGATGCTTTGATAAGAACTGCTGGTTCTCTTTTCTCCACAAGTCAGGGCAAACTGAATGCCATCCTGAAGACAAAAAGAACATCAGAAAAAGCTGTGAGTTTTATAAGAGAAAATAACTATCTATATAAAAGCATGGAAAAGACAGAAAAAGAGAGTGGGGTGGGGGCAATTAAAGAGAGAGAGCGAGTATGTGTCTGTGAACGTGCATTTAAAGTACAGTACTGTATCTGTAATTCACAAGTGGGAAGCAACGATAATCCCACCAATTCTAACATCACTGCCAAAGAAAAAGTTATGTACATGTGTGAGAGAAAAATAAGCAAAAGAAGAGACCATTTCCTTTAACATTTTCACTGCAATGTCACTCACTGTTAATGATGTAACCGAGTGCCGAAACACTACGATCACCTCGGGAAGCGAAGTGCAATCAAACAGGTTTGAAAATGTTAGGGCTAATTTCTTAGCCCTATAAAAACTGTTATGCAAACCCGAAGGTTTCCATGAACATACAGACAATCGGAAACTACCAGACCCCATCACAAACAGA
Source organism: Littorina saxatilis (assembly GCF_037325665.1). Lineage (NCBI taxonomy): Eukaryota > Metazoa > Mollusca > Gastropoda > Littorinimorpha > Littorinidae > Littorina > Littorina saxatilis. The sequence goes on from NC_090245.1 coordinate 85,408,009, forward strand.
TTTCCACAAACCACGGGTGTTGACTTAAAGGCCAACAACTCGGGTGCAGAGTCTGCTGTGAAAGGAGCGGTAGCCTCCCCTGTCACAATGATAACAGACACTAGCTTGAACATCCACACACACACACAGAATTTCTTTACCATGATATAAACTGGCAGTGCCGTCCAAAACGTTTGATGAGGAATAATGTCTTGCCCAACTTTGCCACGTACAATATTAATGAAACAGCCCAGGACAAAGTACATGATCAGCGACACAAAGAATCTGAAACACAAAACAATAAACTATAATGATTAAATTAATACACCAAGATCACTTGAAACAAGCAGTCCAATGTACTCTTTCGGTGTAAAAATAACTGTCGGATCTACCAACAGCAATTGGGGCCAGGGCAGCTCAGGTGGTAGAGCACTGGACTAGGGTTGCTGGTTCGAATCCAGGCTGGGATTGACACGAGTCAACTTTATGTGCAGACCCAGAGATGGTATTCATTTCCCACCCCTGTGTCACCCTAGTAAAAGACCTCAGTCATTTTGTCGTAAGTGCAGATGGCTGATACCATGTACCTAAACACACATGGCTTTGCCACGAGGACGTAAAACTTGAATTTCTCTCTACCAACAGCAATTATACAAAGTCAACTCACATGAGCAACAGAACACTTCCAGCGCTGAGCTGGCTCACTGGTCCCCCTGGTGGACTTACTGGACATGCACCCGCAAAGTCAAACTTGATACTGTACTGTAACAGATACAAGTTAGGCATTTTGCAATACATGTATACACACACTGGTCTTTTGACATACCCTTTTTTGTGAGAAGTGTTAATCTGTCACCTTCAGATATTGAACAAATAGGGCGTTTTCTTATGGATACTAATACAAATGTAATATCATTCAAAACTCTGTGTAAGAAATGCTGTGCAGTCATATGTCCCTTTCATCCTTCAAACTCTAACTACCCCTCTGATGGAACGTTCAATAAAAAGACACAAATAAGAAAGTACAATAGACGATGTTCGGAACATTTTTGCTTGGGAAAATAAAGAGGGCAAACAAACCCGCGCAACATTGTACGCCAATCACTAGCGAGCGGGGTGTTGCTACATGTTGCCAACACGTGTAAGACACACAACTCAATAAGGATTGGCCTATTTTGTCATGTGGTTTGGTAGCCCTCTTTTTTCCAAGGAAAGGCAACCCTTTGCTGCCCATAAAAACTTGACAGAGTTATTTCCGGAATTCGTCTATTAAGAGAGAAAAAAAAATTCAACATCAAACAACTCATCTGCTTTCACATCAGAAAATGGCTTAATTGAAGTCTAACCACCCACATATTTGAACTATCATTGATAGTACTACAACAGCTGAACATCATGGAAGCATGTTTGCACTCATTGATCTCTGTTTTGTTTGTTCGTGTGTATGTTTTACAAAGATGAATCTGAAAACAAAGAATACCTACAGTGCATAACTTTGGTCCTTGCGTGAAGTTAATGGAGGGTTTTACAGGAACACTGAGGAAGGGTTCATTCTTCTGACTTATATCCCAGGACGCAGAGGCATTGCAGACAAAGGTCATGACTGTACGCAAGGTGCAAGTAGTATTTGTAGTGTTGTATATTTCTCCACTGCCGTAGTTTGTGCCAAAGCCCTCTCCCATAGGCAGAGCTGCAAAAACAAAACACTAATGAGAATAACTAAAAAGAGTTACTTATCACATAATTCCTTTTTTAACAAAATGGGGTAGCAGAGCACAAAAACGCTATTAATTCCAAAAGTCTGTTTTAAATGGGAAACATTACACAGTTCTCTGAATTTTTAATTTTTTTTCTTTCTTTCTCACTACCTTCTTGAACTTCTTCTGCGCTCGATGATTGTTGTGTCTCTATATATCCATTGCCCCGTGATGTTCACAAAATGGGCTATCAGTAAAGGTCCTTAATTGGTGCTACCCCACAGCTTGGTATCCATTTTCTCACTACTAATTTTGTTCTTCTTCTTTTTTAAACAACTTTCTTGAGACCAATAAAGCGTTAATTCATCTCATGCTCGTGCTCTCTCCAATCTTTTCTCAGGGATACTAAATCATGATGGAAAACAAATATATATATATATGTATATCTCTTTTTTTTGTTACATTTAGTCAAGTTTTGACTAAATGTTTTAACATAGAGGGGGAATCGAAACGAGGGTCGTGGTGTGTGTGCATGCGTGCGTGCGTGTGTGTAGAGCGATTCAGACCAAACTACTGGACCGATCTTTATGAAATTTTCCATGAGAGTTCCTGGGATTGATATCCCCGAACAGTTTTTTCTTTTTTTTGATAAATGTCTTTGATGACGTCATATCCGGCTTTTCGTGAAAGTTGAGGCGGCACTGTCACGCTCTCATTTTTCAACCAAATTGGTTGAAATTTTGGTCAAGTAATCTTCGACGAAGGCCGGACTTCGGTACTGCATTTCAGCTTGGTGGCTTAAAAATTAATTAATGACTTTGGTCATTAAAAATCTGAAAATTGTAAAAAAATTAATTTTTTTATAAAACGATTCAAATTTACGTTCATCTTATTCTCCATCATTTTCTGATTCCAAAAACATATAAATATGTTATATTTAGATTAAAAACAAGCTCTGAAAATTAAAAATATAAAAATTATTATCAACATTAAATTGTCGAAATCAATTTAAAAACACTTTCATCTTATTCCTTGTCGGTTCCTGATTCCAAAAACATATAGATCCTCTATGATATGTTTGGATTAAAAACACGCTCAGAAAGTTAAAACGAAGAGAGGTACAGAAAAGCGTGCTATCCTTCTCAGCGCAAGTACTACCCCGCTCTTCTTGTCAATTTCACTGCCTTTGCCATGAGCGGTGGACTGACGATGCTACGAGTGATACGGTCTTGCTGAAAAAGTGCATTGCGTTCCGTTTCATCCTGTGAGTTCGACAGCTACTTGACTAAATGTTGTATTTTCGCCTTACGCGACTTGTTATACTTCTGGGTGTCATTCCACACTTTATTCCTATAGTACAGTAAAGGTCATCTCACAACAGTCTCATTACTAAGAGTTAGGCAGCTGTTTCCTTTGAGAGAGACAAGCTTCTTCTTCTTCTTCTTCGGCGTTCCAGGATTTTTGGCGAGAGACAAGCAATCACACTGTATGGCTCAAGCAAAATTGCATATATATTATAGGTTGTACTTTCCAAACTCTGACTGTCTACTCTACCCCCTCTGACCTGTGGTATTGAAGGGATTGTTGACGTATGTTGCAAGGTTAAAAGTGTCGTTGCTGGAGCTGTAGCTCTCACACACAGCAGCATTGGCACAGTTGAGGGGTATGTTGACTGGTTGACAAAATGCCATGGTTATCTCACATGCATCAACTGTTGTGTTCTCTGTCCTTGGCATAAGGCAGAACTCTTTTGGTGAGGAGAACTTCCACATTCTGGGCAGAAAATTGAAAATAAAACCAATGATCAAATAATTATGTCTACACAAATGCACACTATTATGAGGACATTTGTTTCAGTTTTGATTTTCAAAACAAGATCTAATACTCACTACCTGTAGATACCCATGTGAAATGTATATGACAAATATTAGCACCATGCAGTTCATTCAACAGCTGTAGAGGTAATAAAATGTCATGGATACAGCAAGCCCAGCTCCCTTGACTGAGCACTTCAAATATTACACTCTCTTCTGCCTCAGTGCTACAGTGGAACCCCCCTCTAAAGACCTTACTTTTTCAGATGTTCTTTACATAACCGCTGTACATTTATCTCAATTTAAAGATTCCCTCCCTTTAAAGACCTGATTTTCTCAGAATCTTAGAGGTCTTGATAGGGGGGAGGGGGGTGGACCAGTTCCATTGTACTCCTCAAAAATACTCTGGTCAAGCTAAATGCCATATCTCACAGGTGCCCTTTAAAGGAAGTACACCCCAAAAGCCAAAACATTTTAAATTTAAGGTATCTTAGTACATCGATCCAGTGCACCATCTGACTCAACAGAAAAGTACATGGCGACCTTATTTCAACTCCTACAAGTTCAGCAGAAGGGGTCTAAGTCAACCAAAAGTGGGTGCATGCCCTGTAGGTGCACTACCTTTTGGTGTTTTTACTGTATACAGGGAATGCACAGGCCGGGTAGCGTTTCGCCGACTTTCACTGCATGATACATCTAGTCAGGTGATGCTTAGCGACATTGGCAGAATTTCATGTTTCAATCTCTCTTTATTTTTTTTTTAAGAGATTCAAATTACTGTTTCATTTGTTATTGAAGGAATGAGAAAATCCATCAAGTTCTCCTGTCGAACCGCATTTTCGATGCCATATGTATGGGAAGGAATGATGAGGCGAGTCACGTGCTTGGCGCGAGATTGAGCGGTATCGTACTTTCTTTCAGGAAATGCACCCGGGTGCATTGCCTGTATACAGGAAAAAAACTCCTGCAGGAAGTGCACATGATGAATGCACCCACTTTCGGTCGACTTAAAGATAGATCCTTCTGCATAAGTTCAATCAACAAAATTGAGGCATACATGCGGGTTTCAATGTCACAACAAAGATTCACGAAATACATCCTCCTTCCCCTTTAAGCATACATAATAAAGTTCTATTTTTTTCTCTCTTTATAACGGTATGCAACAGATGACACTGGAGCGATCCAACTTGAACTTGCATAGCGATCATTTAGTGATTTACTCCAAACTGTGTGCGATTGTTGGACAACGCACCGTAAAATGTGATATGATACTTACTTTGAGGTCAAGTTCCAGACGTCATAATTTGGAGCTCCACATAGCTCTATCGGAGAAACTGTCGTGCCAAGCGCAATGGACAAAAATGAAAATAAGAACACAAGCCGCCCCAACTCGGCTCCGTCGTCTGCCATTGTTTATGCTGCTGTCACATGACTGTTCGCTTCCGGTTCATTGCAGTTTTGGCAAACCTGCGAATCAACATCCGCGATCGCTCAGTGGTCACCAATGCAAAACACAGCTAGTGCATTCAATCTCGGGTACACTCAAGTTTTGTGCCAATATTTTTTATTTTTCATAAATCTTATCCAATGTAAAAGGTTGTTATAGATTAAAAGTAAGCCTTCATCATGTGTGTGTGTGTGTGTGTGTGTGTGTGTGTGGAGTAATTATCAAAAAACTACCACAGATACTAACAAGAAAATTTGCTGATTCAAATCAGCAGGTTCCCAGACGTTCCTTCATGTAATTTTTAGGTGAATGGTCAAAGTGGTTTCTTGCACACACTCAGTCATCTTACACAACAATGCAACACATGGATAGGATTAATGGAATGACATGTATTTGTCAACTACGAATCATGGGATAGAAAACTACAAAATGTGAAAGAAAGTACATGGTGACAAGGCAACACACAATAGTGGAAAATTGTTTAGGGGGTATATAATGTTACAAATAGCACAACAGTATAAAAAGGGGTTCAAAATAACAGACAAACAGAAAAAAAGTGTTTTGCATGCAAATGTTGACTTTGACGGCCATATTTTGACAAAAACGTACACAAATTTTAAAAATAAATCCAAGCCATACCAGACTCTTTCAACTATTTCTGTTTGTTTTCTTGCTTTCTAGAATGCTTGGTGAATATGATGACGCATTGTCATTGTGAATTTCCTGTAGAATTTTTTTCCCGCATCACATATATACATGACAAAATACGTTATGAACGAAAACTCAGAAATACCAAACGAAAATTCCCAAAATAAAAATATGAATACAGGTAACCTAAAGCCAATGCGTCATCATTATCAACATGATCTCCTGCAAGTGTGTGCCAAATTTCAGCACTGTACTATGCACCATTCCTGAAATATTTGCCTTCAAAGAGTACCATTCTAGCGGAATTTTTACTTTCGAGAAAAACCAAGATAAACACGAAAAATAATTCAAGCTTCACAGTACCTTCCTTTATGGCCAAAATGTGCACACTTTACAATACCATAAGCTGCTCAGTTCATCGCAGGGCCATAGGTCTGTCCTTCTCTCTCCTGTTGCACTGTCCTGGATTTGCTGGCCCTCTTCTTGTCTTTTCGGGACCGCTTCCTCTCCGGCTGGGCCGCCAGTTCAGCTTGGTCACACCGCCTTCGGTCCTGCCTCACCTGATAGTCCTTCAGGCCCTCAGCTGCTGTAACACCCAACTGCTTCATCACATGGGAGAGGTGGGAACATCCCTGATTGAAATGGGACACAGCTGAGGCAACAGCTGCATTCACCCGACTGGCGCCCACATGCACAGTTTTGGGGCAGCGCGCCCAGATCTGTCCGTTGACGCATTCGTTGGCATTCTGCGTTCTGCCATGCTTGATTCTGACCATGAGACCAACGTCCGACATCCTGTCATAGATGGGTTTGACTGCTCTGGCCACGTCAGCTGACAGTGGAGTCCCCACATTGTCCTTGTGTGGTGGCGGCTCTTGTCCAGTTGCCACGGCCTTCTGAAAGAAGCACGAAGAGTCGGCGCCTACTGCAGGGCCGGACCAAATGAGTTGTAAGGTGGGGGGGGGGGGTCCTCCTTTTTTTTGGGGGGGGGGAAATCAGCGAAGGTGGGGGGGGGGGGGGGTACCTTTTTCTCATCGGATTTCACATTGAATAAAATTTGTTAGTCACACACAACATTTATTTAAAAAAAAAACAATAAAAAAAAACCACCCTCAAAGCAAGGTACATGCTTTTTCCAGGGGTGGGGTTCCGGAACCCCTGGAACCCCCCCCTGGGTCCGGCCCTGTACTGGACATTGCTGGTGCTGAGGGTTGTCGTCTGTGGATGAGCAGTGCAAAAAAGATGCCCAGGTGGCCTCCTTCATCTTGTCAGGTTTGCCCAAGTTCTTCATGATGGTATTCCTGTAGTAGGACTGCAGAATGGTGCAAGCGTTTGCAGTCAGGGCGCCACGACGACGTCCACCAAGCTTCTCCTCCTTTGCCTTCTTTCTCAGCGCCGGCCCCATTCTTTTGTCGCAGTGGTTGACACACTCCAGCTTTTCAACCGGATAGAGGTTGGCATCAACCACTGCCTTGAAGGCCACAGAGTCACCATCGGAAAGCATTCTGGTATAACGCATGTTGTTTCTGCGCACTGACCTTCCCCACAAACGAAGGGCGGCTTCCTTCTCCATTCCTTTCGAGGAGCCTTCATAGTTGGTTTCACAACTAGGCTTGTGGCCTCTCCTCCATTCAGCTCTCTCCACTTCTGTCATCCTCCTTTTGTCGTTCAGTGCACATGCCTGGCAGAATTTTGACAGCACTTCAAAATCAAGCACAAGTCCAGTCCCCACATCAATGATATGACGATGCCAACCCCATAGTTTGAGGTAAAACCTCGCTTGTGCCAGGTTCCGAATCAAAACTGGCCAGCTCATTCACAGAGAGAATGACAGCGGGAAAGGGGAGAGAATGCTGAATCCAACGGTATGTGTCATGTCGGAACGGGGTTGGGAGAATTTGGCGTAACTAACAGTCAAACAAATGCATTTTTGGCATTTCAACACACAATGAAAATAAATTCTTGACATAGTTGGTTTTGAAACACCTTTATTTTGCATAAAATAAGTGTTTTATGTGAAAAACATCGGTTGAACCTGAATGAGAAAGGATTATTTGGTATAAATATGTCAAAATCTCAAAACTGACCAATTGAACACACAACACGATTTTTGACTTCACTGAGACGTGTGTATCCCCTGGCTAATTATTATTGCAATAAATGTAAATACTGATTGTTGCTAATAACATAAACGAATGATTTACAAAATTACTATTCTAGCAAAAGTAAATACATGTGTCATTCAGTGGGCGATCACTGAGTGGTATGGGAATAAAATCGTAGCTGCCTTGATCATGCTGTAACACTGTGTCGTCTGCTTTACTCTGTGTTTGTTGTATCGTCTGCTCCAGTGTGCACACTAAGCGCTTACCGTAGCGGTCTAACAACACTGGAAGCTAGATGGTTTGCGGATGTCGCTCTACCGTGTTTTTTGTCATATTTTTAGCGTGTGAGATCTGAGATAGTTTTTTTTGGTATTATATAACCTATTATAGTGTAATTTTGCATCATGCACTAACAGTTTCAAGAAAGAATGAAAAAAAATTGAAATACATTGCTGCAAACAACTAAGTTTGCCGAAAATTAGTTCCGGAATGTCACCGTTCACACAGGCAAATGCCTCCGCATAACCCAGACCTCTGGGTCTGGGAATGAATGACCTACAAGTTTTTTTCCCTTTTTGTTTATTAATAAAATGGCTTTAATGGTGTCACATATATTCATTCATCTGTAAAAAAAAAAAAGAAGAAAAAAAGACTTAAATTCTTTTGACAATCTTTGACCCGTCAGGACTATAAGGGATGACATTTCAGCTTGGAAGTGAACTAATGTGTTAATTAAACTTCCTATTGAAATTGAAATAACTGAAGTAGGATTAGTTTTCTGTTGCGGGTGTGTGTGTGTGTGTGTTAACTGTTATGTAGGTGAATATACACTTCTGCCTGAGAAAGACAGAGATACATGTATAATTACTACAATTGTTACCAAACAATCTCTCATTCTTGCACACACACACACACACACACACACACACACACACACACACACACACACACACACACACACACACACACACACACATATAGTGCCTTAAAAGAAACATCTGTGTTCTGAAATGTTTATTAACACTGTTCCACATGAGTTTGTAAAATAGTTTAAAAAAACTAATCTTACAGTTACAATCAACTAAACTGCCTATTTATACAGTGAGACATGTGAATGATTAAATAAATTATGAGAAAATGAAAATCTTTTACTTTATACAAAAGAAGCATGACAAGTGTTTAGTTTAACTGCACACTTCCACCGAGAATCACACAATACACAAACGGACGTCACTCTCAGAGACTACTTCTTTGGAATGATATTTCCCAGCCACACGTACATCCCACAACTGCACAATGATTAATTATTTCTGTACTTTCAGCATATTCTATTTTTTCTTGTGATGTCAGCATTTCAGTAAAATAAATGAATGAATAAATAAATAAATGAAGATTTTCAGTGATATGACCATCTACATAACTTTCCCTTTGACACTCTTCTTAACTGTTCATAATTTGAAAAAAACAATGACGGATTGTAACCTTCCGTACTTGAAGTGGCAACAACAGAAATGAACAATCGTGTTGAAAAAATGCCCAGCGTGTTATAAAATGGTGCAGACTCGGACTGCACACAATATATTGACATTAATTCCATGACAACTGGAGATCTACATACACTGGCAAACATCACACGCACTCTGTGCTTACTTGAAGAATCTGAAATATAAGGTGATACTGTTTGCTGATAAAATGTTTTAATAAAAAACGCTCGCGCTGGACCCGAGTACTCTTCAGACTGGCTCGCTCCCCCAGTATGAAAGTTTTTGTCTTGTGCACGTGGATTAAAAAATAAAAAATATTTTTTTTTTTTATTTATTTTACACAAAAAAAAATTATTAGAGTAAAATAAAACATTAAAACGTTCATAATAAACAATAGTAAACAAGAATTTAAAAAAAAAAAAAAAAAAAAAAACAACCTTAGACCGCCCATGCCGGGAATCGAACCCGGATCACTTTGGCCATAGGCGGACGTGCTTTCCACCACACCACCAACTCTGACAATTTTGCCAGTGAACTCAAATGCCTAGGGTGCTAAAATTAGGTCGCGCAGCACGCTAAGTAGCACACGCACGCAAAGCCTGGTGTCGCTGGCTGGCTGGCGGTTCTATTAGCCGAACAGCAGTTCTATCCCACCGCGAATTGCGCCCACCGCGAAGAGTCGTTTTTGTGGATCATTTCGCATTTAGGTCCCAGGTAACATTATGAAGTTTTAATACGATCAATCGGACCTATTATCAAGTTAGTGTATCAACTTTTGAACGAACTGCGCCCAGTAGTTTCCCAGCAATAAGCTGTGAAGTCGAGACAGACAGACACACACACAGACACACAATTAAAGTCTGTTGGACCCGAGTACTGTGTACTCGGGGATAAAACAAGATTTGCTGGTTCACCCAGCAATCAGAACCTTTTTAGCGACATCAAAACGGCATCACCGTAAGATGCTGTGACATTACATAGTGCACATTAATACTGCTGCGGAAATGTAATGAATAATTATATCACCCTGTGTGAATCATGTCCGTGAGTCAAGAAGGAATATCTTTTAGATTAAACTAAAAGTTCAAGTCTGGCATGACATTAATTATGATATTTCTGTCTTTTTAAAAATCTGTATTCAGATCCTTCAAACACATGTAACACATTGTGAAAACTTTCAAACAAAACTTACAGACAACTTACAGAGATGAGAGGAAGCTTGATGTGCACACCAACATAACCCAAGCAAAGCATTTACTTAAAATGAACGCATTAAAAACTTTGAGGCAAAATCTACCTGCTCTTAATACTATTTACTTCATGTGTCAGATCTAATAAAACTGAGACACCCCTACCAAAATAGAAATAAACCAACGAACAAATCCAACGCAAGAAACTATAGGGAACAACGTTTAGACACACAAAAATCAAGAGCACTCTATCACAGTGCAGCTCAACTCAAAATTACAATGTTTTGAGCTCACCCTCCCCTCCCTTTTTCATGTTTTATTTTGTTCGTTCATTTCTCTCTTGGCCATCATTGGGGTGTGACTGGGCTGGTGAGAGTGGAAAGCGGTTCAAGTATTATACACAAACAGGAGCAAACTCTTCTTTATACAGGGAGGGAGGGGGGGGGGGGGGTTGGAGATTATCATTTTGAGGGATGTTTTTTGTTGTGGTGTTGCAATGCAGATCAAAAAGCCTTGTTCAAAATGAAGTCTGAGATCTCTGCATAGAATCATGAGGTTAGACAGAAATCTGAATTTCAGCCCCTGTCAAACTCTAATACATGTAATACATCACAAACAATTCTAAACATAAATACATATATATATACAGTGTATATTGTGAAAGGCCACATGGTTTTGTGAATCACATATTTCACATTAAAATATTTCAATGCAAGGCTTCAAACTCTGAACACACACTCATACACTGTAGAACAAGAAAAATCTGCTTGTGTTACGAAATGCGAAATTAATTTGACAAACAGTATTTTCCTAGTCCTAGAATAAAAGACGTCTTCTCAACATTTGAAACCAAGAACTGAACATTCTGAGTAAGAATTAAACAACATGTTGAACATTACTCAGTGCATGAACACAGCTAGTGCATTATTTGTTAAAAGTGTAACTCTTCATTTGTTATTTGTTGTTTTTTTATATTTTGTTTTAATAGCAAATTTAAACTTTAAAACAACTTAAATCCGTCTTTTAGTTTTCAAGATTTGGACACAAACTTCTTTGTCTGCATGGAATGTTACCAGCAACAACAGCGTGAAATGCTACTTACTTCTTGCATCATAAAACTCTTTATCCTAGCATTGATGTCCCTTGCTGCTCTAGGTCGCTTATCAAAGATTGTAATGCTTATTCACCCCTCAAAAGATGGGTCGTTCATTACAGACACACAACCATATCTCAGATATTCACTATTAACAGTACACGCAATATGACATTCCAGAGAGAACTAACCAAACTGAGAATGCAAATAAGTGCAGACACCTAACTCCAGGTCTCTCTCTCAGCTGGCCTTGGACAGTCGTTTTGCGGGAGGAATCTGTTCCAGCTTCGCGAAGAGTTGAGCATCCAGCACTTTTCGGTCAAAGGTGTCGTGTTCATACTTATTGCGCACCTTGTCTCGCAGCATCTGGCTCATCTGGGCCATGGATCTTGTCTGTAATAAAATTCAAAAGCTAGTCACGACATGCATGGCTGGTATTTCTTCACAAATACGGCTCCCAAAGTAACTGTTCAATCTGCAATCAAATCCCATCCCCCAAAACACAACACGTTTTGAAGACAGAGTGAATTCATTTCTTTAGACTTTAAAAGCTAGTCTCAGAAGAAAAGGACTGCATGGCTGGTATCTCTTCCTGACTCCCCAAGCAACTGTTCAATCTGTCATCAAATCCTATCCACCTAAAAAAAAAAAAAACTAAACAAAATTGAAGGTGGAGTTAATAAACTTTTTAAAAAAGAAAAAAAAGTGATACATACAAGCCAGTGAAACAGAGTTAAAATTTGTAAAGCTTACAAGTTCAGGTGCAAGGTGTGGCTAGTGCTCAGAGAAACAAACAACATTAACGACAAGGACAAAATCGGCTACATGCTCTACAGTTGTTTTGTTTTTTTATCCTTCTGTGTTCATGAGAAGTTTACTCCCGGAGGTAACTTATAGTGAGCGTTTTGCGTGCCACATCAGTTTTTTACCCTGCCACAAGGGCAGCATGATGCCGCCTTTGAGGGTGTGTGCGATAGGTATTTGTCTTTCCAAGTCCAAAGACTTTCCCTGGAAATTTGGGATCGTTAATGTTTGCATCAGTCTCTATGCATGCGATTCAGTCTGCTTTAGCCTGCACTGAATGTTTACTCTTGGAAAAACAAATACATGCCAAACAAACACCTTGGCTCAAACCCATGCTGACAGCGTCTAGTTGGTTACATAGCCAGCGCGCTGCTGACTGAGCAATGGACCCGCCCAGTGCACAAGAGTAAATGTAAACAATTCTGCAACCAAATATACAGGACATTTTTTCCTTTCCCAGTTACTCACCTGTGAGATATAGTTGTCTTTCTGGTGCTGAATCTCCAGGATCTTCCTGTCCTTTTCAGTAAGTGATTTCCTCAGGCTTCGCCTCCACTGGTCCTGCTCTTTGGACAGCCTGAAGAATAGAAGCAAATCTTGTTCTTTATTTTGTTGAATGCAGTAGTTGACATGACAAAGGCACCACTAGGTTTACTTCAATTTTTCCCTGACAGCAGAGTGGAGAGAAGGCAAGACTTACTTAAATGTGTGTGTGTGTGTGTGTGCGTGTGCGTGTACTTTATGCAACTGTTTGCATTCACCATGATATATATTTTATTTATTAAGGAGATTTCTATAGCGCATAACTAAAAGCACTATGCGCTTTAAATATATACATGTTGCTCATTACTCAAATGATTATGCAATAAGTTGATCTTAGTAGTGTATTTATGTTCGATTAAGCTTTTTATACCGTGTCTTTGTGTTATTAGAAATACGATGTGGTGCCTAAAGAAAAATGACCATGTTTGTGTAAAATGAAAATGGACATTAAAGTTTTCTTATCTTATCTTATCTTATAAGATGCATGCACACTGTGGCACAGGATCAATTCTTACCTCCTCTAGAATCTGCTGCATGAAATCTGTAAACTATTTCCAAAAGTAAAGACAAAGCTTGGCTTCTTCACCTGCTTCAATGTTAAACTTTTGACAGGTGAAAAAAGGGTCTAAATGACAATTAATTCATGTGACTTTATCAATAGACCACATTCTAATATTCAAGACAGTACTATAGTGATAAAACTCCATGTTCATTATAAAGGGGACATACTTCTCCAATTTTTTCTTTTGCTCCTGTTCATGAGCTAGTCGTTCCTGCCTGACTCTCTCTGCTCGAGTAAACTTGTTCACCTGGGCTGCTCTCTCTGCCTGTTTTTCCACCTATACACACAAAGTCACATGTCTGTATAGTTAACGAAACATCTAGCTCAAGGGCAAAAAGAAGACATGCTGATGCAGTTTTGCATACAAATAGGCAGAAAGACAAAACACTCATCACTACATGTTCAGCTAACAAATACTCTGCTGTGGTCGCCTTTATTCTCATATAGAAACCCAAAGTAAATTCAGAGTTAACCTTCTTAAAAACAAAACAAAAGTAAACTGAATGCTGATCGTCTTGGTTAACCTGAGCACAAATGGCTATGTGTTCCCTTTTCCATAATCATTAGGTTTATAAATAATTTGACTGTGAGCGAGCAAGCAAGCAAGCGACTGATCGACTCCTCCCCCCTCCCTCTCTCCATTCTTTCATCTATGCATTTCAATTATTTACCCGTCTTTTGTGCTGCAGTAGTCTCCTTCTCCAACCTTCCATGTCCTCTTCCAGTTTCTGCTGTGACTGCCGAGCTTTCTCAAGCTTCTTCTCTTCTTCAAAACTGTAAGGAAAATCAAAGGTTAGGTTCTAGACACTGAGATTGTGTGTGTGTGTGTGTGTGTGTGGTGTGTGTGTGTGTGTGTGTGTGTGTGTGTGTGTGTGTGTGTGTGTGCGTGTTTGTGTGTGGGTGGTGTGTGTGCATGCATGCATGCGTGCGAGTGTGTGTGCTTGCGTGTTCTTTATTTTCTGTTTGTGAGTTTTGCTGTCTGTTGATTTTGGTCTGTTTTATGAATGATTTATGTGAGTTTACCTATGAAAGATTGCAACTAACCATTGTATTAGAGGCTAAAAATCCCATCTGATTTTACAATAAAGCCATTTCACTAGCAGTTTCTCTCCACACAGATCCTTACACTAATTATTTTTTTTAGAAAATGTGGTTTAAACGAGCAAGTCAAAGTCAAGCCAAAACGCTTACTGTGAGGCCATCAGCTGCTGGTTCCTGGTCTCCAATAGGTTGGCGAGGTTTTCCTCTGCCTGGCTGTGACGCAGTTCCATCACACAATGGGCGGCCTTCTCATGCTTCCTGAACACACAGGTAAAGCACAGCGTTTTTATGCTGTGGTAAGATTCAGGTAAACAGCCCCCTCCCCCCTTCACTAGTCCAATAAAAATGTTGATGAATCTGAAGAGAGTGCGGCGATGAAGACGGCTCTCTTCAGACATCTTCAAAAGCTATTGGAAGGCATGAGTACACGCCAACATAAAATGTGACCCTCCACCACGAAATGAGTCGCATGTCACCTCGCGCGGTTCTGCGCTAGGCTTAATATAAGTCCGGGGAGTGTCTGGTAACAGTGTGAGGGTCACCTTAGTCACAGGCTTATAACTCAAACAGTTTTTGCTCTTTTCTAAAACGGTTTTCACCACTGGATAGAGCATAAAAAACTCTTTAGGAAAATGTAAAAATATGAAAATCATGCAAAGGTGACATGTGACTCATTTCGTGGTGGAGGGTCACAAATTGTCTGAAATTGTGGTGGGTTGAATCGTCCCACTCCCTCACCCCACACATTTAAGTTTGATGTATCAGTAGGCTACTTTAGATGGAACAAGGAAGAAGAAGAAGAAGTGCTTCCTGCTTCTTCTTCTTCTGCGTTCGTGGGCTGAAACTCCCACGTACACTCGTGTTTTGGCACGAGTGGATTTTTACGTGTATGACCGTTTTTACCCCGCCATTTAGGAAGCCATACGCCGCTTTCGGAGGAAGCATGCTGGGTATTTTTGTGTTTCTATAACCCACCGAACTCTGACATGGATTACAGGATCTTTTCCGTGCGCACTTGGTCTTGTGCTTGCGTGTGCACACGAAGGGGGATAAGCCACTAGCAGGTCTGCACATAAGTTGACCTGGGAGATCGGAAAAATCTCTACTATTGCCCCACCAGGCGGCCGCGGCCGGGATTCGAACTCACGACCTTCCGATAAAGAGGCCGACGTCTTACCACCCTGCCACAGCGCCAGTCAAATACTTCCAAATTGTCAACATTTTGAAACCTACAGGGTATTCTGCAAGTCCCCAAATTGGGCTGCCAACAGCGTGCACATTGTGTTGATCTGCAGGCAGCTATTCAACCATTGTAACTTTTGATTTTGCGATAAATAGTGTGCTAGGGCACATGTTTGAAATAAATAAATGGGCAAAATGCTCAAGCTCCTGAAATATTTTATGCATCATGATTCCACTGCTTCTGAACAATGCCTGTCATCCGAGAGTGCATGGGACTTCTTTATGACATTTTTTTAGTAGAACGCTCTACTGTACAGCCCAGAGGGAATCAGTTGTACTCTTGGCATAACTGACCTTCTGACAGAAAGCCCCACATGTACACAAAATAAACTATATCTTCTTCTTTTCGTTCATCAAATAAATAAACTAAAAGAAAAAACTCAATCTGAAAAATACTTAGACAAATACCTTGTATCTTTCTCCTGTTCTCTCCGTCTCAGTTCAAAGGCGTTTCGGGATTGTAAATTGCTTACAGACTTTCGCTGCATTGAACAGAAAAAACCAAGGCCAAGATTAAATAAAACCAACAAACTTCATAAGAGTAACAAAAAGGAATCTGACAAATTCAATACTTGACAAGCGCCTAATATAATCATAAAAGAGCTTGTGAAGAAAAGAAGAATGGCTGGCCAAAACACATCCTCACAAAGAATATGTTTGCAACAAAACAACCATTAAAACTGTATGATTATCCGGCCGTGCGACATACAACTAACAATTATCAGTCACGTTTTGGGTTTCATATAAATTTAAAGACTGCATAAAAGTTATTAACTGACTGTAAAAAAACCCACGCAGACAAAGAGATCAGCATAAAATGTGAACATAACTTAAGTCATCTTTACCCACTAACATTTTACATCACTTCCAACCAAGAGAGAACAGCAAACATCTACAACACTCTCTCTCACACACAAACACACACACACACACACACACACAAACACACACACACACACACACACATTCACACACACTCACACACACACACAGAATTGCCTACCAAGGAGTCTTGATAAATTCCCATGTCTTTCCTCTGTGAGGCTCTAGTGAGGTTGGACTTGCTCAGCTGGTCAACCCTTTTCATCATGTCTTCTGCGTCTCTATCCTGAAAGTCTAGATTTCGTTCCTGCCAAACAAATACAAATGATTTTATGTCACTGGCATAAATTTACCTTTGCAGGAAGTAGGTGTTATGCGCACACACACGTACTTCCATACCCACATACAAAAGCAGACATGAAAGCCCCCACTCTCTCTCTCTCTCTCACTTTTGGACCAAAAATAGCCCAAAAGAATCTACTTAGTTGCTTCAATCTCGAACAAGTATTTTGTCCTAATGTACATTAGACCCTATAAGAATCTAAATAGCTAAAAATATACATGAACATGAATTAATTTCATTTCACCTGCCAAGGATTGTCAATGTGCTGCTCAAAAGCATGATGTACGTCAACTTCTACAGGGTTTTCCTGAACGCCATCACAATTTTAACAAGTTGAACAAAATAAAATGTAGAATAATGGCAGCTGCGACACTTGACCCCTGTGCTTCACCAAGAAAAGTTAACATCACATTGTACTGTCACCGATGCTGGTTTCTGAAGAAGGTTTGCTCCTCTTACCTGCAAACTTTTCCTGAGCAGTTCTTTGTCTTTCTTTTCTGACAACTTTAGCTCCTGCAATTTCATGAAAAGATTTTCTTTTTATTTGATCTATAAAAATTAAAAGGGTTTGTTAACAATGGACGATGTTCTGAAATAACTAAAGTTTTTATGGAATGTGGAAGAGTTGCTTTCCCTTGTTTCCATAGAAACACTGAAGCAAGCCTAAAAAAGCTGCGTGTAGATTGCCACAGTGTTTTTATGTAAAAGGAAAGAAAAACTAGGGAAAGCAACTCTTCCTCAATTCATAAAAACACGAGCTATTTCCAGAATTCATCCATTATCAAAAACTTATGTCCTGAAGAATAATGTACAAGAACAAGCAAAAAAACACAAAAACAAAATATGACAGAAAAAGAGAAGCATGTGTGTGCTTATGCCTGTGTATGTGCAGAGGTACATGCATCTGTATCTTTGCATCAATCTATGTGTGTGTGTATCATCTATATATTTATGCACCTCACACTTTCAGCCAAGTCCCTGCAATGAACAGTATTTGCAATTGTTGTCATGAACACAAGCAAATGACAACAACAAAGGAAGGAATACAAACCTGAGTTTTCAGTTGTTTATACAATGCTTCATCCGTCAGTTTGGAGCGCAAGAACATATTCTCTTCCTTGTGGTGCTTTTCCTTTTCCTCTAGCTGTTGTCTCCGCTGACTCTCTTGTAGCTGTGAAAACCAAGAAAAGAAAATGCTCATGTCACTCACTTTCGTCTGTTAGTTATATCTCATATGAATCAGATACAGCGAGCAGATAGAACATACAGAAGGAAAAAATCTGTAGCATACATGCAAAACAATTTCTTTTGAACAAAACACACTAAAAAAATAAAATAATTCTCCAAATATTCTGAGTTCAAGTAATTAGACAAACCCCTTCTTATTGACTTGACTTCATCATGATTACATTTTAGTGAGAATTGGGGCACTACGTCAAAGACCACAGAACTCTAAACATGGCGCATGGTCCCAGCTTTGCATACTTGTTGAGCGTCCTGTGTGAAGTTCTTGCGAGCGAGAAGCTTGCGGCGTTTGTTCTCCATCACTATTCTGAGAGCTTCCTGTCGTTTCTTCTCGTCTTCCCACAGAAGTCTGCTGCGTTCGCTGACCTCCAGCCTCTGCTGCTCATCCTCACGCTTTGACTTCATCAGGTCTAATATTTTACGGTCCTGCACAAAAACAAAGGAAACTTTTAAAACTTTTATTTCTTTCTTCTTATTTCATTCTCTGTGTGTGTGGCGAGTTTGTTTGTTCATTTTTCTTTTCACCAACGTATGCTGGTATTTATGCTATGACATCACATTCATATTATGGTTCTGGTCACAATGGTTGAAAATATTTGGGGGATTGCAACACACAAATTCTGTTTCATTGCAGAGCATAATACACACGAAATGCAAGGAAGAGACTTGCACACACACACTCACTCACAAACACATCATTGACATGCACACATCACTGACACACACACACACACACAAATAAAAATGCTTTACCCTGGCAGGAAGTTTGCTGTAGATTTCAGAAGTCGATTTACTTCTGGTTAGTGTGGTTCTGGATCCTTGTCTAGATGTTGGTCTTGCTGATCTTGGTCTTCTGCAAAGGTCAAATGCATTTCACCCCAAGTAAAACACCAGTTAAACCATGCCCTGTGTAAGTTCCCAAAGTGTCAGGAAGACCTGCTAAACTTTCAGTGATAGCTGAGACACAATAGCCTATAAATGTTTTACTAGAGAAGAAGAAAAATGCACAATCACTTATGTTCTTTTTTTCAAAGGTTAAGCTATTTAAAATGAATAATGAATGCTGAAGTTCTCAATTGCACAATCAGTATCCTGAACAACAGAAAAGTGCACTACAAACTTGCCTGGTGGTGGGTTTCTGAGGCCGTCCCTCTTTTCTAGACAACAGCTCTTTCCGAAGTTTCACACTTTCATCTTGAAGTTCACTGGCTCTGAAAAAGCACACAACAGCATCTTTAAGATAATATTCAACCAGGTCTATGATCTCAGGATGCATTATTTCATGGTCTTGTCAAGAAAACAAAGATCACCATTGCCATAAAGAAATAAAGAGTAACTTTAAAATCAAACATTTGTATTTCTTCAAGACGGAGCAGACCACATGAGACTATAAGTTTGTTTGTTTATAGTTATTTTTTGTCTCAAGAACCAAGGGAGTCATGCGAGACCAATAGACGAATTCCGTGCAGACTCTCCTCGGTGTCCGAACACCCCCGTGTGTACACGCAAGCACAAGACCAAGTGCGCACGAAAAAGATCCTGTAATCCATGTCAGAGTTCGGTGGGTTATAGAAACACGAAAATACCCAGCATGCTTCCTCCGAAAGCGGCGTATGGCTGCCTAAATGGCGGGGTAAAAACGGTCATACACGTAAAAGCCGTGGGAGTTTCAGCCCATGAACGAACAAACAAACAAAATAGACAAATTCCGAAAATGACTTTGTCGGGTTTGTATGTGTTGTGGGAGAGTGACCTTTTTATGCCTCGGCCAAACATTGGAGAGCCAATCACTAGTGACGGGAGTGTCGAAACACATGCTCCCATCCATGTATTTGACACACACCCTTCGCTAGTGATTGGTCCCTCCAATGTTTGACAGAGGTTTTGCAAGAAAATGTCACTCATCCACAACCAATACAAACCCGACAGAGTTATTTCCGAAAATCGTCTGTTCAGCGTGGATCTTATACTCTATTTTGTTCTCGGCCTACTCATTAAAACTAATCATATTTAAAGCTTCTAACTGTAAAATATGGAAGGTTCCTTAAAACTCAGGTTTCTCTATATTATGTTTTTAAATCTTGTTCAAAATCCTTATTTTTTTCATAAAGTTAAAAATCTTGTCTGGGGGAAACGTCCCGGTATATAAGACTAAAACATGTATTTTAGACCTCAAAAGTGACGCCGTTGAAAACCAAAACTTGTGTTATATAAGATATCTTACCTCTTATTTAGCTCGTCCTTGGTGACTCGTTTGTGTCCCACCCCTGTTGACCAGGCTGTGCGCTGGCGCTCAAGGCTGGCCTTGGTAATGTTGCTCCCTGGAAGTGAAATGGACATCACAGTGTAAAGACATCACCCTTATTTATCCAGCTCAACACTACATGTATACTGTAAAATGTTAAAGCTTGTGTTTCATATGATTAGAAAAGCATTCCAAAAGGAGCCCAAAGAAGTAAACTTAGGCTTAAAGTGCGTTCACTTCACACTGCGTCTTTCTTAATTAATATCTGGTTATGTATGTTCTGTTCTCCTTTGTTTCTGCAAGGGCAAGGATGATAATTGGTATGCCAGAAGAACACAGTGACACTGTTGAAAATGAAAGCAAATATTCAACAACAACAAAAAGCCAAAACAAACAAGAACAAAAACAACAAAACAAACCCTTCATTGAATTCAGAAGTTTTTTGTTTTTTACTGACCTACATTCTTGGATCCAGCTTTCTTCCCTTTAGCGGTAATTTCCTGAATCTCATCTTTGCTGATGCGTCCTCTTTCCTCGCGACATAGGTGTAGCTTTCCTGCAAAGGCACAACAAAAACAGAGTTAGCAGGAGCAAAATGTTACTTCAATAGCAGTGGTTTTAACACACTTCTACAGAACAATGAGACTTGACAGAAAATGCATAATTTAACAGACAGTCAGACAGACACTCTCACACACAGTCACATATACACCAGGGCTCCCCACAGACGCTCTGCCTAGAGGGTCCCGGGACCCTGAACTATTACCTTTTGAGGGTCCAAGCAACCCCTCGGCGGAACCATACAGGCTCCCAAAATGGACTTTTTGTAAATTTGCGTTGGTACTGATCCAGCGTAGAATATTCTTGCCTTCGAAATCCATCCAAATGTATTACCAAATGATTAAATCACTTCTGACAGTACGCATGATCAGGCAAATTTAGTGCGACCCGGGACCTGCTCTTTTCAAGTTTAGTGCGTCATGGGACCCCCTCCAAGAATTCTAATACGTGGTTTTGGCTTTGAGTGCATATAGGACGCAGGGACGCACAGTTCAGGGAGCCCCGATACACGCTAACAATCAAGCAAAGACAGGTACACACACACAGAGGTGTAAAATATCAAAGAAACTAAAATTATTAACTCACGCAGCCGAATCTGCTCTTGCTCATCATAGATGTTGTAGATTGTACGCAAGGGGACATCCTGTGGAAGCAGCTCTTCCTGGAATTCTGTCAGAGGCTTGTACAGCAGCTCCACTGGCTGTGAAAAAACAAGCCATTTTTTCATTTCATTTTTATTTATTTCTTTCTTATCCTTTTGCTGGGAAATGTTGGTCGTATCTTCCCAGGGTAAAGCTAGCAGCAACAAAAGTTGCTCTACCCAGGTGTGTGTGTGTGTGTTTATGAGTAACCAGTCACCTGCCCTTCTGGTAGAATGACCAAGATCGTATATATATATATATGTGCCACAGCGATGACACCAAGGATTACACAAGTCCAGTCCTCTATAAAATGAGTTGCCAGGCATAGTCATCAACAAGCTCAAAGCCTGCATTAAAAGTGTATTTAGAAAGAAAAGAGTCCACATCATGGGTAAGTAGATCCCCCAGTTGTACCTCCTCACAAGGCACCATGTGTACCTTTATGGGATTGTTAGATATTATTAGCTATGGATGCAAAACGAATCACTGAATACTAACCTTGACATTCAATCTGGAGCATGCTTCCAGGGAACGAGGACTTGTCAAACAATACCGGCTGTTTTCAAACCTTGGTTCCTCAAAATTGTACAAATCTATCTTCTCAACTTTCTCTGAAAAAGCAGAAAAAGACAAAGACTTTAGTTTAACATTATTCCACTTCAATTGCATAGCAAAGCAGAGTGGGCATTTTTGGCTGAATTAACTTTGTAACACTAACAGACACCTTCCTCACTCATGCCATTTGGTCAAAAAAGGTTGCCCTCTGGTGACAGGCAATCCATTCAAGGAAGAACAAGTTTCGAGGAAATTAATAACGCCAGGTATCCAGGGGGCCACGAAGGTCCATGGGCAGAGCCTCTGGCTGAAGCTGAAGCATTTTGTCCTTGTATTTATATGAATTTAAAGCCGCAGTTTTGAAAGAATGTCTGCTATGTGCTACAGCCACTTTTCCTCCAAGTCTGTTATCATTAGTTATCAACACCCAGCTTCCCTATGCCCACAGGCTAATTTACAGGCCGTCTCCAATTTCACACGAAGACACAAATGAACGAAACAGTGACTTCCCCTTTTTTCTCAGTCCATACCACCATACTACTGCTTATCTAAACAGTTCCAGACACTTGTTGGATAGAGGGTGTGAGTGTCAGTTGCGCGTCTGGAGGTCATTAATCAAATCTTCGTACTCGCAGAAAAATTCCTCCCGGACTTCGCCTTTAACCCCCTCTGGTGAAAGATAAATTGTGCATGTAAAGAAAAACACTATTTGTGTTTCTTTGTTTTGTTTTTGTTGCTTTCAGGGAAATCCACGAAATTGCAGATCTGGATTGCCCAGCTGAGCCATGTTTGGTTTTAAGTAAAAGGGAAATGCGAATTGTCTCTTCTATCAAGTGTGTCAGCGGATCAAGTGTGATGTCAATAATGGAGGCTGAACAGATGATGCAAAGTTTTGCGCATGCGCAGCGACAGAATGAGTAAGGTGCGAGCTGGTCCAGGAGAAATGCATTAAAGACAACTACACCAGGACAGGTCTGCGGTGGTGTATATGATCGTTTACACACAAAGGAAGACTCTTTCATTACATCGCGCTAAATAAAATCTTGCCAAGAAATGTATCAACGCTCGCCAGTATGGCTAATGGTATCACTTCACTCCAGAATAAAGGAATACAGATGAAGGGGTGTTATGTTGGAAGGGTGGAAAAAGACCTTCGCTATACTTATACTTCCTACAAAACAAGATCAGATAAGATAAGATAAGAGATAAGATAAAATTGCAGATGTCTGATCTTTTGACCAGTACTATTGACTATCCTAACTTTGAGATGGCCTAATGTAAAAGATCAGTCTGAGATAATGTGACTGGATTCTCGAGCAACGTGAAACTGAAACCACGAAGCGAGCTTGCAGCAGTAGGGGGAAAAGCTGAAATTTATTGAATACACGGAATACTTTAAATCTGCGTTATCCCTCCATTTGGTAAACATGCATGTGCTTGTCAGCAAAATCACCACCACAGATACGGAAAGTTTTCCACGTAAAAGTTGTTATGTGCCTCCATAAACTCAAAGTGCATCATATCAATAAAGCACTTTCTTGATATCTACGTGTTACCTCCATCTGTATCTACGGAAAGCATGGTTGTTGGCTAGCTACAACCAAAACTTCCTTGAAATTCAGCCGCAGTCTTCAAACAACGGCGTCCCTCGATTCCGGTTTGGTAAAATCACGTCTGCCAAGCGACACAATTCTTCTTATTTTTCGCAGAAAAATGTAATTCTATTAAAAAAAACGTACAACACAATCTTTTGGGAAAAACCTGCTTTTTTATTTATCTGAAGAATGATCTGCACATAATTTGCAACAAAAAAAGCAACATATACTCCGAGCCAAGATTTGTAGAAATGTATTGTATGGGACAACCGAGACTGACCTTGACCCTTACAAGATCGCAACTTTCGTTCTCAACCACTGCCGGTGAGGGGTACGTGTGGGAACAATTTTTGACTGGGACATTTCATGTTGACACAAAAGATGATACAGACTTTTGTATAAACTTTAGTTTTTAAGATCAAAGCATTCAAGAGGCGCGCGCACACACTGATTTTCCTTTTTCGCCAAAGCTTGTCACACAGTATTGCAGACGACATTTTTGGATTGGATACTCCATGACGCCTCCTGTAATCGTCTCTAAACAGTTCGCAACCATTCAGAAAAACAGAGGTAGGTTTGCTGAAACATTCATGTTCAGGTGGTGAAAGTATCAGTTCATAGGTCAGATTTTGGTTTTCAGTGTTTGGTAGCACATGTATGCGAGTAAGTAGTTCAGTCGATGATGTGAGTTTTCAATGAATGTTGCGACCCATCTCGTCATCGGCGCTTTTCCGGAAATGACCTGCGCTTTGTTGGAATTCCAACAATGGCCGCCAGTGTAGGAATTCCAACTTTGCGCTACGCGATTCTAGAAATGTACCGCGCGCATAGTGAGAATTCTGCTCTTTCTTAGAATGCGATGTAAAATGATACAAGTCATGATGGCATATGATGATCCTTGTGTTTTAAAGTGATCAATGCTTAGTCTTGAAAAAGCGGATGCATTGTATAACGCACCAAACCAACCGAATTACAAAAAGCAAAAACACTTTTGATAACTTCGGCGGGCTGTAACAACACAGTTCAACGACCCATCCCACTCGACCTAAACGCACCAATTTTACGTAATTTTGAACGTTTCAGATCTTACATTTTACAACAACAAAAACACAACAAGAGTGTTCCAATATTACTTTTCACTGGTAACTATCGATTGTAATAATTTTTTACTCAGTCTTAACTGATTATATATTAAACTCACACAGTCTCTCTGGGCTGCAGAGACAGCATTAGGTCCCTTTACTGAGTAGGCTCTTGTCACTGCATGGTAATCTAGGCTCTTGAAACGTGATGTGCAAGTCTGTGCACTATATTGATGTGATTGATTGTTGCAAAATGTTGATTCAAATTAAAGATGATTTCAGCCTGTTGTAACAAACTAACACTCCACTCTGAGAGAAAAAAAATCATTGTGTTCAAAATAGATCGAGACAGCAGCAACTAGCTAGCTGCACGCGCTGAGTGTCACTGGGAGAATTGTTACACGGTGTACCCCCCCCCCCCCCCCCCCCAATTCAAGACTTCTCCTGTATAAGACCTTGCTTTTTCATATACCTTATTCATGACCTGTGAAAAGGGTATACTTTTTTGTGCCAGTCGAAGGGTTGCCATTTCTAGAACGAGGCAGCTCGTTTCCGGAAATGCGGCGCTTTGTTGGAAATCAAATGAGGTTTCGGGAAATCCTGATTATTCCAACTCTGCCCCGGATTCTTACTTTGCGCCCAACATGAACAACCGAGATTCCCTCCCTTGTATCTTACGGTAGACACTGATCGAAAAATAATTATTTTTATTTTATTATTGACATTGTACGTTTCACAGTTTTTGTCAAGTTCTTCAACATCGTTTTGTCACACTTTGTTTTAGGTAGCCTCTGATAGTTGGACAATGGATGACGACCTGATTTGCAACCTCAGAACATGTCGAAAACGACTCAATTCTTCGTTTGCGTGGGTGAGTCTACAAACTTTGAATTTCTCTCTCTCTCTCTCTCTCTCTCTCTCTCTCTCTCTCTCTCTCTCTCTCTCTCTCTCTCTCTCTCTCTCTCTCTCTCTCTCTCTCTCTCTCTCTCTCTCTCTCTCTCTCTCTCTCTCTCTCTCTCTCTCTCTCTCTCTCTCTCTCTCTCTCTCTCTCTCTCTCTCTCTCTCTCTCTCTCTCTCTCTCTCTCTCTCTCTCTCTCTCTCTCTCTCTCTCTCTCTCTCTCTCGCGCGCGCGAAAACACATACACCAGACCCTCATCTCGATTCCCGCTCAACGTTAAAACATTTAGTCAAAACTTGACTAAATCAAATGTTAAAAAAACACCTATCCATAGTGTGTGTGTGCGTGTATTTGTGTGTGTGTGTGTGTGTGTGTGTGTAATCGTCACATGCACTATAATTGTTTTTATCACCCACAGGTCACATCATGCTCTCGTATCCTTTTCAAAGACCTGACTCCGTTACAGAACTCAACCAAAGCCTTTCTATGGCATTTTGAAAGGTTTAGTTTCCTCCCTACAAAAAAACCCACGAGAACTGGGATAGCGAGGACTGACAAAAATTTGCGTAAGGCTTCGGACTGAGACTGGGGACATGCAAGGTTCAACGACCAGCAAACAACGTGCCAGACTCACACAATGTCAGCTTTTCACTGTTAGAATGGCACATTATAATGATACAATAAAGCCAAGCCATGGTAAACAACCAAATACAAACATATCGCAGGCGTATAGAACAGTCTTGCAGTATTTTGCAGAGTTCTACTTTTGAGCAGACAGAGTGAACGGTGTAAGTACAGTGGAACGCCTCTTTTAAGAACCCCCAATGTAAGACTTCCTCCTTTTTAAGACCTTGCTTTTTCAGATTTTCTGTTCTTAACCTCTGTAAATGTACCCCCGTTTTGAGACTCCCTCCTGATTTTTTCAAATTTGTTTTGGTCTTAAATTTAAGTTAAAAGGGGGATTCCACTGTACTGAAATAATTGTTGTTGACAATTTTGATTATGACATAGACGAATCCTTGACAATCTGAATTCAGATATTTTCTGCGATGCTGACGGCGCAAGGGAGTTCACTAAGTCATTAATTTGTCCAGCTTGTAAGTATTACTTCCTTTCCGGCAGTGGTAGGGGGGTGGGGGGGGGGGGGGGGGGGGGGGGGGGTGGAAAGCGTCACATGTACCGAATGTTTTCGTTATATGACATTCTTTATTGTTTGGTACTGCATTTTCAAGTGTTCTGTTCACAGCGTTCTTAATAATAGTAATTAAGATCGCCATGGTTCTGTTCCAATGTTTCTTTTCAAGCTTTCACACGCCCGTCTATTCGTTTCCCTAGGACTCTAACTGCATGCCAGCCGCTTACTTGTAGATAGCCGTTTACTAGACAACTGGCCCCCTGTTTATTTTTCTTTTCGTGTATACCCAACTCAAAATCCCCCCCTTTCCTTCCCTGCTATTTATGTTAGATGTAGGTCTAGGTTTATGTTACTTATTTTCGCTGTACGCTTCTCTGCCGATAATCAATTACTAGCCTGTGCATTGTGTATCTGTATCTATGTAATTTTGTATGAGGTTTTAGTTGTTGTTGTCGTAGTGGATTTTGTGTGTGTGTGTGTGTGTGTGTGTGTGTGTGTGTGTGTGTGTGTGTGTGTGTGTGTGTGGTTGTTGTTGTTGTTGTTGTTGTTGTGGCTGTTGTGGCTGTTGTTGTGGCTGTTGTTGTGGCTTTTGTTGTGGCTGTTGTTGTGGATTTTGTTGTTTCAAGTAGGTCGTAGCTCAAATTGATTTCGTTTAAATGAACGTCAGTTTTGGTGTGGACGGTGAGTTTGATCACAAGGTTATACCGTATAATGTTGATAAAACCCCTTGACGCAGGTGACACGTCACTGCCAAACAAGTACGACATTGTTCGTCTCGACTTGAAACCCTCTGAGCAGTTCAAGGCAGTAAGTTAACCAGCGTGTGCAGAGTGTGTGCATGTGGGTGTGTGTGTGTGTGTGTGTCTGTCTTATTCATGTAATGACAAAAGTTGGCTCCAGTTGCGACAGGGTCAAAAGACGATATTTAAAACGTGTTGAACTTTTCGGTAAAAGTATGATGAATGAATAATGGCTAAGTTTTTGAGAGTTGAGGCTTAGAAAAAGTTCCATGTTTTTGTCGAAAAATCTTACAACTTGGTTTTTTTCAGATTGCTTGGTGTGGATTGAGGCCAGAAACAGTCTTGGAAATGTGTACTCGTGCTATCGCATTTTGGAACTACCAGGTACCTTACACGCATTGAGAGTATCTTTACAGTATAAACTCAGGGCCGGACTAGGGGGGGGGGGGGGTTACAGGGGTTGCGCACCCCCCCCCCCCCCTGGCTTAAGCATGTACCTCCCAAACGCATTTTTTTTGTGTGGGGGAGGGAGGGGGGGTTGCATCTGGATCATCATAAAATCCGAGGAGAAATCGCACCTCTCACCCCCTCCAAAAAAATTCATGAAAAAGGGAACATTCCTTGCATTGCATTCTGTTGCCTATGCGTCACTCGTATAGACTGCCGCGACAGTGGTTTTTTCTTCAACGATTATTGTGATGAAAAGTATGAGTCCTTACAATCTCAATTCTTCTTCATTGCCTATAGGGCCTACAGCTTGCTGTCGAATTTACCTTTTTCGTTCAAGGAGAGGCTTCCTTTCCCTCCAAAAACATCAAAAAACGTTCAGCTTCAATGAGGGCTTCGCCCCCTTGCAACCCCCACCAAGGGGGCTTTGCCCCCTGGACCCCCATCTGTAAACCCCCCCCCCCCCCCCCCCCCCCTAGTACTTACCTAGTCCGGCCCTGTAAACTTACCCGTGATTTTCTTATTTTCAAAATTAAAAGCATAGAATAAGTGTTTACCTCCCGGCCCAACCCCGGTGACATTGATTGGGAAGGTTATCTGATACAACAATGTACGTGTGTGTGTGTATGTGCTTGCGTGTATGCGTGCGTGCGTTTGCGCGCGTGCGTGTGTGTATGTGTGTATGCGTGCGTGCGTGCGTTTGCGCGTGCGTGTGTGTGGGTGTGTGCGCGCGCGCGTTTGTGCGTGCGTGTGTGTGCGTGCTTGCGTGTATGCGTGCGTGCGTTTGCGCGTGGGTGTGTGTGTGCGCGCGTTTGTGTGTGTGTGTGTGTATGTTAAGTGTCACCAAGAGAGGACCTACCAAGAACACATGGCCAGCAAGGCGAGGGACAAGAACGCGCAGCTAGAGCAGTACTACGAACAGGTCGTCAACAGGCTGCAGACAGAACTCAACAGTATCCTTGCCGCAAATAAAACCACGAACTCTGTCAAGAACTATGCAATAACGTGCTGCTGTATGCCAGGGCTTGACCTGTGAATGAGCGGGAGGGACTTCCAAAATGAGGCATGGGTTCAGGGGCTTGCCGGGGGGGGGGGGGGGGGGGGGGGGGGGGGGGGGGGGGGGGGGTATTGACATTTAGTGTTTGAAATAATGGTATTTTGGGTCTCTCCTTCAGAAAAAGGATAGGGCTTATATAGAAAACCCAGGGTCCCCCCCCCCCCCCGCCCGGCCCGCCGGCCCCCCGCCCCCCCCTCCCCCCTTAGATCTAGCCCTAAATGTGATCACATGTACCTTTCAAAATACTATTTCACGTGCCGCTTTATAATATTTGTCTGGATCGAGATCAGGAGAAGATTGTTGGTTGACAATTACTTAAAAAAAAAAGTGTTATAATGTGTTTGATGAGAGTCAGCTTCTTACATGCACATACTGCAGTTTGTGTGCCCGCGCGCGCTCGCGGTGTGTGTGTGTGTGGGTGGGTGCGTGCGTGTGCGTGCCGCGGCGTGCGTGTATGTGTGCGTGCGAGGGTGAGTGACATGCATGTGTGTAACAGTCAGCCCGTGATATCAGCTGACTGAAATATTCTGATCAGCTGAGTGAATTTCTAATGTCGCTATGAGATATCATTATAGTGACTCATACCTTTCCCGTTTTTGTATGAATTTCCTTGATTGTTTATCTAGCTATCAAAAACAGGATAGCATGTAAGTATACACATTATCATTGAATGGCTGACAGATATGTTTATGCTCTGAACAATATGGCCCAATTATGTTCCCGTTTTCCGATCAAGCTGTAATCAGAGGCGGTCGACATGATTGGGGTGGGGTATTTGTTGGGGTGGTGTGGAGATGGTATGGAGAGAAACAGTGTGTGTGTGTGTGTGTGTGTGTGTGTGTGTGTGTGTGTGTGTGTGTGTCTGTGTGTGTCTGTGTGTGTCAGTGTGTGTGTGTATGTGTGCGTGTGTGTGTGTGTGTGTGTGCTTGATTCAATTGCTTAGTCACGCATGAAATATTCTCCAATCAGTTGTAATTTGTTGAATCAATAATGCAATACAAATCTAAAAAGTGAACGGAGGAGGGGGGTGTTCAGGGGGGAGTGGGGAGTATGAGTGAAAGTCGTGTGTGTGTGTGAGAGAGAGAGAGACAATGACAATGACAATGACAAATCTTTATTTTTCGAGGGTGACAAGAATAAGCATAGATATGCTTTTTTGCATCTGGCCCTCGCCCTAAAGAGGGACTAAACTAAAGAGAGAGAGAGAGAGAGAGAGAGAGAGAG
The DNA here is from genome assembly GCF_037325665.1 of Littorina saxatilis. Lineage (NCBI taxonomy): Eukaryota > Metazoa > Mollusca > Gastropoda > Littorinimorpha > Littorinidae > Littorina > Littorina saxatilis. Next base: position 85,438,248 of record NC_090245.1, read on the forward strand.
AGAGAGAGAGGGGAGGAGAAGAAGATTGACCACTGCAATAATTATTGGTGACACGGGATGCAACAAGCAGCCACCAAGAACCGTCAGAGCTGTGCGTGTGCGTTGGTGCATATGTACACTGTGAAAGAGAGATAGAGATAACCAGACAGACACTCAGACAGAGAAAAAGAAAATGAGAGAAGTGTTATCACTGAACTGATTATTGGTTGAACGTGCAACTGGTAGCCACCAAGAAGAAGCTGGAAGAGTATGAGACCAAGTGCCGAGAACTCAAATGCAACCTGACGGAAAAGACCAGACAACACTCCAAACTGCAGGTAAACCCAGCCACAAGCAGCTGAGCTTGCATAGTACGCATTTATATCGTCAGGTACCATAATAATTCACTTGATTTATACAAAGGAGAAGTAGGATAGAGTGGGTTTTTACGTGTATGGCCGTTTTTACCCCGCCATTTAGGCAGCCATACGCCGATTTTGGAAGAGGATAGAGTTTCAGTAGTTTCGTGGAGCCAGGCTTGCTTTACGTCTATTGCAAAGTATAGAATTGCAGTTCATGTCCGGGGGGAAATGCCATCAATTAACATAACATAACAAACAAAAAACATCAACATTTTTTTTTAATTAAAAAAAAAACATACTGAAGGGGTGCTCAGACACACCAACGTTGTAAGACCATGTGAATGCGCTGAAAGTTGGTCTGCGCGGCAAATTGAGTGCCTGAAATCGTTTCGATGCAAAAACCTTTCGCAATATATGTCACCGGATGCTAGATTAGCAATTCAAACTTCAGCTTTTCTTTTGGCTTCTTTTTAACCCTCCTGCTTTTTTCCCCCAAAGCAGTGGCTCTCCGCGTCTGCAGAGATAATTGCTTCTGTCTACGCTCTTGTAACTAGCCTGTCATTTGTTCCGTTGCATCACAGGTTATATATTAGCTCGTTCTGGCTGTTTGTGTCTAGTCAGTCACGTTTAGGCCCTTCGTACATGACGCTATAAAGACCAAAATGTATTACTGCACTGTGTAGTAGGTCATACAATCAGTGGTATTGAATGCAGCACGAAGCGAGTTGCCTACAACCTCAACCGACAACGAAATGAAACGGGCTCTATTTTTGAGTCACTTGAGAAAAAGTGACTCTATGTAATCGGTCAGTGTTAGTCTGTCCGGCCGGCCGTCCGGCCGGCCGGCCGTCCGGCCGGCCGTCCGGCCGGCCGTCCGTAGACACCACCTTAACGTTGGACTTTTCTCGGAAACTATCAAAGCGATCCGGCTCATATTTTGTTTAGTCGTGACCTCCAATGACCTCTACACTTTAACGATGGTTTCGTTGACCTTTGACCTTTTTCAAGGTCACAGGTCAGCGTCAAAGGAAAAATTAGACATTTTATATCTTTGACAAAGTTCATCGGATGTGATTGAAACTTTGTAGGATTATTCTTTACATCAAAGTATTTACATCTGTAGCCTTTTACGAACGTTATCAGAAAAACAAGGGAGATAACTAGCCTTTTCTGTTCGGCAACACACAACTTAACGTTGGGCTTTTCTCGGAAACTATAAAAGTGACCGGGCTCAAATTTTATGTGAACGTGACTCCCAGTGACCTCTACACTTTGACGTCTGCTTTGGTGACCTTTGACCTTTTTCAAGGTCACAGGTATGTCTTGAAGGAAAAAAATTGAAATATCATATCTTTGAAACTATTCATCGGATTTGATTCAAACTTTATAGGATTATTCTTTACATCAAATTATTTACATCTGTATTGTGTTGTGAATAGCAATTTCTTCCTGTCCATCTGATGCCTCATATAATATTCAGAACTGCGAAAGTGACTCGATCGAGCGTTTGCTCTTCTTGTTATTGCTGAAAGAATATGATAGGCGTGGCAGTCAGAATGCACTGCTAAAAACAAAACTTTGAGATGCCCACATGCACCAACACCATCAAAAACATGTTTATATTCTGTCTGGCTGTGCTTTCTGTGTGTCACTCTTTCTGTGTGTGTGTGTCTCTCTCTCTCTCTCTCTCTCTCTCTCTCTCTCTCTCTCTCTCTCTCTCTCTCTCTGTCTGTCTATCTGTCTCTCTCTGTCTCTCTCTCTCGCTCGCTGTCTGTCTGTATGTCTGTCTCTCTCTCTCTCTCTCTCTCTCTCTCTCTCTCTCTCTCTCTCTCTCTCTCTCTCTCTCTCTTTCTGTGACTTTGCTACCTCCCACTGACCACAGGCTCTGTACGAGGCACTGAGACGTCGGTGTGTGACCCCCGCCACCTTCAGCGACAGCAACGGACCCACGGACATCAGAGACATCCACGCACAGAGCTTCATGATGAACCTCTCCTCGAGAGACGGTAAGGCTAAGAAGCTTACCGTATTTTCGGGACTATAAGGTGCAACTTTTTTTATTCAACTTTTACCCCTGCGCCCTATTGACTGACCGGTATCTGATTGCCTTGTGTATATCTAAAGAAGAGTACACTGGTACTGTTTCATGTTAATAGATTCTTGAGAGAGACAAAGGGGTGGATGACGGATTATATCCAATATTATTTTTGTCTTCGTCACTACTAACACCGTTATCATCGTCGTCGTCGTCGTCGTCATCAATCTTGGCGTCGTTCTTATTACCATCATCGTCGTCGGTATCCGTGCCCCACCTCCGTACCATCACTGTGGCACGTAAAGGACCTCGATCATTCTGACAGAAGTGCAGAATGGCACTGAGATTACGCCTTAACACAAACACACACACGCACGCACGCACGCACGCACGAACACACACACACGCACGAACACACACACACACACACACACACACAATCAATCAATCAATATGAGGCTTATATCGCGCGTATTTCGTGGGTACAGTTCTAAGCGCAGGGATTTATTTAAAAAAATTTATTTTATTTTATGCAATTTATATCGCGCACATATTCAAGGCGCAGGGATTTATTTATGCCGTGTGAGATGGAATTTTTTACACAATACATCACGCATTCACATCGGCCAGCAGATCGCAGCCATTTCGGCGCATATCCTACTTTTCACGGCCTATTATTCCAAGCCACACGGGTATTTTGGTGGACATTTTTATCTATGCCTATACAATTTTGCCAGGAAAGACCCTTTTGTCAATCGTGGGATCTTTAACGTGCACACCCCAATGTAGTGTATACGAAGTTACCTCGGTTTTTCGTCTCATCCGAAAGACTAGCACTTGAACCCACCACCTAGGTTAGAAAAGGGGGGAGAAAATTGCTAACGCCCTGACCCAGGGTCGAACTCGCAACCTCTTGCTTCCGAGCGCAAGTGCGTTACCACTCGGCCACCCACACACACCGGCACACACACACACACAAACACACACGCCTTGCTCTTAGCTTTCCACCGTCTGGGGGGAAGCGACCCGAATTTCCCAGTAATAGGATAATAAAGTAATGAGGATGAAAATATAAAATATAAAATAGTAGTACATCTTCGTGATTGTTTTGTCATAATTCAGATATTCTTGGACCACCTGGCTCAACCGGTCGTAACCACCCGTCCGTGACAGGGGGTCTTGACGTCATACGTCGATCTCCACCTGAACGTAAGTGAATACACCCTCTTCCAATGTATTGATCGTGCGGTAAGTGTTGTTGTTTACATTTTTATTTTTATTTTTATTTTTATCGGGAAATTGCTTTGAAGGTCAATCGTTAAATATGGCTGTGCTATTTTTTATTTTTTATTTTTTGCTGATGTTGGGCGTATAAGTTTTAGACAATGTCAAGCACAGAGATGACTTCATTTTTACATTTAGTCAAGTTTTAACATAGAGGAGGAATCGAGACGATGGTCGTGGTGTATGTGTGTGTGTGTGTGTGTGTGTGTGTGTGTGTGTGTGTGTGTGTGTGTGTGTCTGTCTGTCTGTCTGTCTGTGCGTGTGTGTGTGTAGAGCGATTCAGACCAAACTACTGAACCGATCTTTATGAAATTTGACATGAGAGTTCCTGGGAATGATATCCCCGGACTTTTTTTTCTTTTTTTGATAAATACTTTTGATGACGTCATATCCGGCTTTTTGTAAAAGTTGAGGCGGCACTGTCACACCCTCATTTTTCAATCAAATTGATTGAAGTTTTTGTAAAGCAATCTTCGACGAAGGCCGGACTTCGGTATTGTATTTCAGCTTGGTGGCTTAAAAATTAATCAATGACTTTGGTCATTAAAAATCTGAAAATTGTAATAATTTTTTTAATATAAAACGATCCAAATTTACGTTCATCTTATTTTAAATCATTTCCTGATTCCAAAAACATATAAATATGTTATATTTGGATTAAAAACAAGCTCTGAAAATTAAAAATATAAAAATTATGATCAAAATTAAATTTCCAAAATCGATTTAAAAACAATTTCATCTTATTCCTTGTCGGTTCCTGATTCCAAAAGCATAATAGATAAGATATGTTTGGATTAAAAACACGCTCAGAAAGTTAAAACGAAGAGAGGTACAGAAAAACGTGCTATGCAGCACAGCGAAACCACTACCGCGCTGAACAGGCTCGTCAGTTTCACTCCGTTATGCACAAGCGGCGGGCTACGGTCATTGTGAAAAAATGCAGTGCGTTCAGTTTCATTCTGTGAGTTCCACAGCTTGACTAAATGTAGTAATTTCGCCTTACGCGACTTGTTAGTTTTACTATGGAGAAACCGCGCGCTTCTGTCTTGGCATAAGATCTTGGCTGTGTATGCACGGAGGCGCTCAATTTACGCCCCTGACTAGGACTTTCCGCGCAATTTACGCAACACTGGGCGACCACTTTACGCAGCTACAGTCGACTTGACGACGTCTTGAAGATTACACGGTTTTGGGGACGTCTTGCCAATGGCTAAAAGCAGCGATGCAAGCGCGAGGCTGGGAATTTCAATTGACCCGACCACTGGCCCTTTTGACACCGGAGTGCGAGGCGTTTAGCCGATGTATGGGGGATGCTCTGACAGTGGGGAAATTGAATCTCACTTCGTTAGCCGTCTGGGGAGTTTCAGTCTTGAGGGACAAACACGCAATCTGAAAACTTGAATTTTTCGGTGGGAGGGGTAGGTGGAATTAGGAAAGCAGGGCTGCAAGCTGGTGGAAGTGGATAGAGCGTGAGGTAGAATGTGTTTAATATTTATGCAGCTCTGTCAATCTGTCAACGTATCCGGCGCTGCTAAGTTTGTTTTCATGCACCATCCCTTCGTCTCGCTTCAAACTGCAGATTAACAGAAAACGCAAAAGCATACCGCAACTTTAAAAACAATCCAAATTAAAAAACCAAGAAAAGAAAAGAAAAATGCAATATTTAAGCTGTGATGATTACGCGTAAAAAAAACACACAATAAAAGTAACAACTTTCACTGCTTCTTTTCAGCTAAATGGCTTTGGAAGGGCGTCTGGTATAAACTTATAAAGTCTTTTTGAATAATTAACTTGCAAAAACAAAAACAAAATACAAAAAACTAAAATGCCCCGCCCTTCATAACAATCAAGCATGCGCATGTGCGATGAACGTGTGTGTGTCTGTCTGTGTGTGTGTGTGTGTGTGTGTGTGTGTGTGTGTGTGTGTGTGTGTGTGTGTGTGTGTGTGTCTGTCTATTAGTCTGTGTGTGTGTCTGTCTATTAGTCTGTGTGTGTGTCTGTCAGTCTGTGTGTGTGTGTGTGTGTGTCTGTCTGTCTGTCTGTCTGTCTGTCTGTCTGTCTGCCGGTGTGCGAATACGCGCGTGCAATAGGGCAATACAGAGTGCATTGTCAATATAACACTTACCTCGACAGTACTATTCTTGCACATTATCTATTATAGGCCGAAAAAATTGGACAAAACGCTGCGTGGGTACAATTATCTCCCATAACCATGCGCCACCGTGGATCCCAAGCACTGTCCGAGTGCTTCCCCCTTACAGGATGTAGGTGGCGCGTCCTCTTTCTTTTTTCGCGCGTGACAGTAGGCTGTGTTTCTGCTGCGCTCCCGGATTATTTTGGATTCTAGAGTCTTCTTTTCTGTGTGGACAACCACCTGTTGGATTTTTGTGTGTTATTCCACTTCTGGCTCGAGGCTACGTTGTTTTTCTTCCAACTTGTGCCTCCGTTGTTGTGTGGCGGACTCGGCGTGCCTACCGTCCTACTTCGTGGTGACCGGTCGTCTGCTTCTCGTTTCGCCTCATTCACTTGAGTATTGACCTAATTTTCCTTGAATTTTGTTAATTCTCGATTTTTTAAGGGTACGTACAGGGCGAGGTAGGATGTCTCGTCCTGTTTTGGGCTCTGGTTCTACGGAACCAGAGTCTGCCGGGGGCAACCCTTCTCCGGGCGCCCAGCGTCATGTTTTGCGCACGGAGAGGGGGACCTTTCGGCGCTCCGACTCTCCCTCCCCAAACGCTTTGCGTTTGCGGCGAGGGAGGGCGGAGAAAGCCTGTTTGAGCAAGCTCAATGCGAGCTTGCTCAAACAGGCTGGGCTTGAACCTGGGACTTCGGGCGGGGCTGCGCCGTCGAAGGTTCGGGGAAGGTCGAGGGGAAAGAAAAAGCTTCTTTCTCCTTCTCCTTCCGTGGAACAGGCTTCCCCCCCTTCGACGCCGTTGTCCGGCCCTCAGTCTCAGGCTTCAGCTCCTCCCGGTTTCGAGCCTGGGGGGAAGGTTTCCTTCTCCTCCCTGGCTCGAATCCGGGGGCGGGTCGATTCCCAACCCTCTTTGGGGGTTGGTGAATCTGATCTAGGGGTTACGGGAGAGACTCAGGTTTCGACTTCTTTCTTTTCCGGTGCCTCTCCTGTGCCCTCCTCGGTTTCCACCGCTGTGGAAGCCAGGAGGGACACGGGTCCTCCTCTGAACTCCCTCGCTGGGTCGTCTACTGCTGTTTCGACAGTAGTCTCGGACTCATGGGGGGGGGGAGATCGGAGGAGATGACGGGGTCTATGAATTCCCTCCCCGCTGGGGTTGGGATGCGAATTGACCCCGTTCAGGGCGGTCCTGTGGGGGCAGGGGTTTCAGGCTTCGTGCCTACGACCACTGCTACTACGGTTCCCTCTGACGTCCGTGTGACTGGTGGCTGTCCCTCTATGAAACGCTCCGGCCGACTAGTTACTGGACGTGGAGGTGTTCGACAGAACGTGGTACTTCTGTCGAATGGTCAGGGCGACGGGAACATTGTTTCTGTTGCTCAGACCGACACCTCCGACCGGACCGTCTTGACCCCACGCCATTCCTTAGCGTCTGGTGTTCGGGTGACGGATGGTCCGGACCAAGGGTCCGGAACGTTCCAGGCTTACGGGTCGGGATCGAACCGGACCCACGGGTCCCGACTGGACTTGACCTCCGGGTTTGGTCCGGACGGGACCCATGGTACGGGACCGTACCGGACCTTAGGGTCCGGTGCGGGACAGTACCTCTGGCCCTTGCCGGACCCCCGGACCTACGGGTCCGGATGGTACGGTACGGGACCAGTGGTCCGGTCGGGACCGGACCACCCGACCACCTCTGTTGGTCTGGGTGGTCTGGCACCGAACCGGAACACACCGGACCACCGGACCTACGGGTCCGGATGGTACGGTACCGGACCAGTGGTCCGGTCGGGACCGGACCACCCGACCACCTCTGTTGGTCCGGGTGGTCTGGCACCGAACCGGAACACACCGGACCACCGGACCTACGGGTCCGGAGGGTACGGTGTTTCCACGTCCGGACCGAACCACCCGAACACTTTTGTGGGTACGGATGGTTCTGTGCCGAACGGGACCTCCGGATGGTACGGGACCGGACCGGACCACCGGACCGGACCGGACCACCGGACCGGACCGGAACACCGGACCACCCGACCGGACCGGACCGGATCGGCACCCCCGACCGGACCGGACCATTTCTTTTCTGATCAGACCCGATGGGTTCCTGTTCAGTCTATAAATGGCGGGGGTTCGTTGGCTGGGCTGACCCAACAGTCGCAGGGTTTTTGTTTTTCTCTCCCTTCGGCTGCTGGAGACGTTTCGTCTTTGGGGCAGGGGTCTTCGCGGCCTCTTGCTTCAGTGGGCGTTTCGTCACAGCCTACTTCATCACTTTCGGCTCCTCCCCCTCAAGCTTCCTACACTCCTGCTGTTGAGGAGTTGTCGGGAAGTGAAGAGGAGAGTGAGTCGGAGGACGATGGGGAGGAGGATCAGGGTCGCCCTGAGGTTAACACTGATCCTCTACCCTTGCCGGTTTCTGATGGAACTTCCGAAGCTATGCTTCGTACTTTCCAACAGTACATGACAGACATCACGCGGCGTCTTGACGCCACGGATGCTTCTCTTAAGCGTCTGTCGTCTAGTGTTCCCAACCCTTCGGTTGACACACATTACGTGGACCCGGAGTCTGAGGACGAGAGGCAGGAGGCTCTCCCTCGCACAGCTAGAAGGACGTTTGAACAGATTCAGGACGTCCTTCCCTCCGACGCCCTCTCGTCCTTGGAGTCCGCTTCGGCCCGGGCGCGGGAGGCACACGCCGCGTCTGCCGGCGGCTCGTTTTATGAACGATCCGGCCGCCGGCAATTCGCGTTCCACCCTAGTCTTAGTGCCACGGTGGAAGCGGCAGCACATCGCCTGAGGAGTACAGATTCACGTGCAAACGCGACCTATGTTCCTCGGGAGGACGCGGATTCAGTGCCGTGCTTTCCTTCGGGAGGCGCACCTCCACTGTTTCCTCGTGTCCAATCTGTTTCGTCCCTCCCTTTTCCCTTTGACTCTCGAACTCTCCCTTTCCAGACTTCGAGTGTTCAGGGTGGGGCTGACGGTGATGTGTTCGTTGGGGAGGTGCCTTCGGTCAAGAAGGTGGAACTGAGCTCTGCTTCGTTCCACAATCTTGAGGCCACCGTTTCTTCCATTGTCGAGGCCCAATCACAGGCCTTGACATGGATGAGCACGCTGTCCACACTGTTGGACCCTCCCGATCGGGCAGAGTCCGATTCCACTCGGGTCCTTGACACGGTTCGAGTGGATCGGGCTTTGCATGCCGTGCGATCGTGCGTGACGACTGCGGCAGAATTGGCCATTGGAACACGGGTCCACTTGTTGGCCCTGTTCCGTGATCATTTTCTGGCTACTTCTTTAGTGCCTCCGGATATGAGGAAGAGTCTGAGGAACACGTTTCCTCAGCCTTCTTCCCTCTTTCATCCGGGCACTGTCCGTTCTGTGGTGGAGTCCACACGCCAGAGGAACACTGATTCTCTGATGGTTGGCCTCGCTGCTTCGGCGACGTCGGCGGGGAGTAAGAGAAGTGCTACAGTCACCTCCAGCTCCCAGCCTCAGAAGAAGAAGAAGAAGAAGCCAGTTTCACTGCCTCCTTCTTCCTCCTCTCAGGCGCCTGTCGCGTTCCCCCCTGCGGCCCCGGCTTCTCGTGCTCCCAAGCGCAAGAAGAAGGGTGCTCAGACAGGTAAGGGTAAGCAGCACCACCAGGGGGGTGGTCGCAAGCCTGCGCCTGCCCGACAGCAGAATTTTCAGTGAGTCCCGGCCCTACGTTGACGCCCCCTCAAGTTGCCCCTCTTTCGTCCGTCGGTTCCCTTTTTCGGGCCCGCGACATGTGGGGCAGACTGGTCTCCAACCAGTTTATCTTGAGGGTGGTGGGGTCGGGGTTTTCTCTACCGCTGTCGTCACAACCTCCATTGTCCGCTCTACTATTGACGTTCCCCCCTCCTCGAGACCCTGCCAGATGGCAGGCTCTTCAAGACGAGGTGAACTCGTTGGTCGAGAAGAAGGCTGTCTACCCCCTTTCTCAGCCTTCTCCGGGGTTCTACTCCCGCCTGTTCACCGTCCCCAAAAAGGACGGAAGGTTCAGGCCGGTGTTGGACCTCTCCACCTTGAACTTGTACCTTCGCAGGTGCAAGTTCAAGATGGAAACCCCTTCGTCGGTCCGGTTGGCCATCCGGCCAAACGATTGGGCCACGTCTGTGGACCTCCAGGATGCTTACTTCCACATCCTGGTGGCCCCGGGGTACCGACATCTGCTCCGGTTTGTTTGGGAGGGCACAGTGTTCGAGTTTCGGGCCCTCCCATTCGGCCTGTCCTTGGCCCCTCTGATTTTTACAAAGGTGGTCAAGGAGCTGGCGGCGTTGGTCAGAGCTCAGGGTGTGCGTCTGCGTCAATATCTGGACGATTGGCTCACCCTGGCCCAGTCTCGCGATCAATGCCTCCAACACACCCGGCAGGTCCTGGACCGGACCCATGCCTTGGGGTTCCAGATACAGTGGCACAAGTCGGACCTCGTGCCAGCCCAGCAGTTTTGCTACTTGGGGATGGCGTTCGACACAGTGCTTTACACTGTGTCTCCCTCCCCGGACAGGATCCTCTCCCTGAGGCGAAAGATCCTCTCCATTCAGGCTTGCCGCGCTGTTCCTCACAGACGGCTGGCGGAACTGTTGGGTTCCATGGAGTCTGTCGCTCTGCTGCTGCCCCTTGCAAGGCTACACAAACGTCCCCTGCAACGGGCAGTAGCAGATCGGACTTCCAGGCCTCTCGATTACACCGAGTTGGTCCAGATCGGGCCTTGGTTTCACGAGGCTGTAGTCCAATGGCTGGACCCGATCTGGCTCAACTCTGCGGTGCCTATCCAACCGAGACGGCCGTCTCTCTTCCTGTACACCGACGCTTCTACGCGGGGTTGGGGGGCCCACCTGGACCTGCACGAGGCCCAGGGGGTCTGGACCCAGGAGGAGTCCCTCCTACACATCAACTTTCTAGAGTTGGAGGCGGTTCGTCGGGCTCTGCTGGAGTTTCGCCTCCTGATTCGGGATCAGGATGTGTTGGTCCACGGGGACAACACCACATGCCTAGCTTACCTTCGCCACCAGGGGGGCACCAATTCTCGGTCCCTCTCCCTGTTAGCGGAGGAGATTCTGCTCTGGTGCCAGACCAATCAGGTCCGGATGTCAGTCCAATTCGTTCCGGGGAAACTGAACGCCCTGGCCGACATTCTCAGTCGGGGCGATCAGGTTCTCCCCACAGAATGGACCATCGCTCACAACGTTCTACAGCGTCTGTGGGCAAGGTGGGACCGTCCTCTGATCGATCTGTTCGCAACTTGATTCAGCGCTCGGCTTCCCAGGTACGTCAGCCCCTTTCGAGACACGAATGCGTTCCACGTGGACGCATTCACTCTCTCGTGGAGGCTCCTCGATGCTTACGCCTATCCCCCGACATCTCTGATTCCGAGGGTACTGGCAAAGTATCTGCAGGAACGGCCAGGACTGATTTTGGTCGCGCCTTACTGGCCAACAGCTCCGTGGTTTCCAGATCTTCGCGGTCTCACCCACGTAGACCCTCTACCTCTGAATCTGGACAGGGGAAGTCTGCTCCAGCCTCGATCAGGCCTCCCTCATCCACGTCCAGAGAGTCTGTGCTTGACCGCATGGCTCTTGTGCGCTCCAAACTGCTTGCACTAGGATTGCACAAGAGTTCAGTAGAGTTTTCCTTGAACGCTAAGAGGCGATCAACTAATCAGCTCTACGATTTACGCTGGAGAGCTTGGGCCTCCTTCGCCTTGTCCAAGGGGATAAAGCCGCTTTATCCCTCAACACAGGACTTGGCCAACTTCCTGGTGGAAGTGTATCAAAAGAAGAGTCTTTCTTCTAAGACTCTTCTTGGATACAAATCTGCCATCACTTCCACGATTGCGGCTGCTACTGGTCGCAGACCTGAACACTTGATCAGTTCCTCCCTCATCGCTAATGTCCTTTCGGGTATTAGCAATGCAGCGGTGTCTAAACCTCGGGTTTCATTTCCCAAGTGGGATGTCTTCCTGGTTCTCAAACTCCTGCGTAGCAAGGAGTTTGAACCCCTGGCAGGCATTAGTATCAAGTTACTGACTTTTAAGACTGTGTTCCTCATCGCTTTAGCCACTTGCCGTAGACTCAGTGGTATTCAAGCTTTGAGTGGCCTGGAATTTGACATTGAGTTCACCACACATCAGGTGACGTTGGCTTTCCTACCAGATTTTCGAGCCAAGAATCAGAATGCCTCGGAGTTGTCCAAACCAGTAGTCATTCAAGCCTTGGCTCCCACTCTTGAACATGATGACCCTGATCGCTTCCTCTGCCCAGTACGTGCCCTTAGAGTGTACCTGGATAGAACACGTAGCTTTCGGTCTTCTAAGCGGTCACTGTTTGTCTCGCTTAATCCGAAGTACCAATCGGATATTTCTAGACAAACTTTAGCTCGTTGGCTGACCTTGCTTATCAAACAGGCTTATGTTCATGCTCAAGTGGATGTGGTCCCTGACATCAGGGCACACGAGATTCGGGCTATCGGCTCCTCGTTGGCGCACGTGCGGGGTGCCTCGCTCCAAAGCATAATGGCGGTCGCGTTCTGGAAGACTCCAGCCACGTTTATTAACCACTATATGCGAGACTTTTCCAGTCTCAGGCTTGACCAGTCGTATGGCATTGCCAAAGCAGTGGTTGCCAGCATGGTCACGTCAGTCTAAGGTATTTTTCTTGGGTATATTTTCTTTTACGGTAGTACTGTTCGAAAATTGCCTGGGTATCTTAATCCTTGGATTTAAGTGATTTTGATTAAGGAGTTTAATACTCTACATATCACCCTCACACCACTCTGGTATTCTGTGCAAGAATAGTACTGTCGAGGTAAGTGTTATATTGACTGTAAGGCTTCTTTTTAAGCCTACTGTCTATATGATACTTACCGAGACAGTACTATTAGAGTTTCCCTCCCGCCTCCCCTCTTGATATGTTATGGGCTTTTTGAGGGTCTGCAGCTCATAAAGAAAGAGGACGCGCCACCTACATCCTGTAAGGGGGAAGCACTCGGACAGTGCTTGGGATCCACGGTGGCGCATGGTTATGGGAGATAATTGTACCCACGCAGCGTTTTGTCCAATTTTTTCGGCCTATAATAGATAATGTGCAAGAATAGTACTGTCTCGGTAAGTATCATATAGACAGTAGGCTTAAAAAGAAGCCTTACATTCTTAACAAGAAAATGAAAATGTTTGAACTGCAGGTGAGTTCACCTTGAAGCCAAACCACACACCACAGGCAGGAGATGCTGGGAACTTGCCGCGCTTTTCCATGGACCCCCGCATGATGTAGTTGCTGCATCACTTGATGACGTCTATCTATATGACGTCAACATCTTTATACCGTCTGACATTTTTACCAGAGGATGGTTGTTGCTTTGCCATAAATTCTGATGCATCTAGTTGGTAGAATCTGAGTGCCTCTGGGCGAATTTTTGACTCACATGCGAAGCAAAAGTGAGTCTATGTACTCACCCGAGTCGTCCGTCCGTCCGTCCGTCCGTCCGTCCCGGCGTCCGTCCGGAAAACTTTAACGTTGGATATTTCTTGGCCACTATTAAGTCTATCAACACCTGATGTGGCCTGATGGTGTATGGTTACAAGATCTCAAAAAACATGTGCGGCAACCTGACCTCACTTCAAGTTCAAGGTCACAGGGGCCGTAATTGTTGTCTTAAAAACGACCATTTTTCACATTTTCGCATTTTTTTCTGAAGTTATCGAGAATGGCAACCTTAGCTATGTATGCTATACGACGGGCGCTGTGGCGGGGTGGTAAGACGTCGGCCTCTTAATCGGAACGTCGAGGGTTCGAATCCCGACCGCGGCCGCCTGGTGGGTTAAGTGTGGAGATTTTTCCGATCTCCCAGGTCAACTTATGTGCAGACCTGCTAGTGGCTTATTCCCCTTCGTGTGTACACGCAAGCACAAGACCAAGTGCGCACGGAAAAGATCCTGTAATCCATGTCAGAGTTCGGTGGGTTATAGAAACACGAAAATATCCAGCATGCTTCCTCCGAAAGCGGCGTATGGCTGCCTAAATGGCGGGGTAAAAACGGTCATACACGTAAAATTCCATTCGTGCAAAAACACGAGTGTACGTGGGAGTCTAAGCCCATGAACGAAGAAGAAGAAGAAGAAGTATGCTATACAGGGCAATGTAAGCCCTATCTTTGGACACCAGTTTGGTTGACCTTGCTTCAAGGTCAAGGTCGCAAGGGTCCTTTAAAGTTGGATTGTATACATATTTTGAAGTGACCTTGACCCTGAACTATGGAAGATAACTGTTTCAAACTTAAAAATTATGTGGGGCACATGTTATGCTTTCATCATGAGACAAATTTGGTCACATATGATCAAAGTCAAGGTCACTTTGGCCCTTATGAAATGTGACCAAAATAAGGTAGTGAACCACTAAAAGTGACCATATCTCATGGTAGAAAGAGCCAATAAGCACCATTGTACTTCCTATGTCTTGAATTAACAGCTTTGTGTTGCATGACCTTGGATGACCTTGACCTTGGGTCAAGGTCACATGTATTTTGGTTGGAACAATGTGTAAAGCAGTTCTTAGTGTATGATGTCATTGCTAGGTTTAGTTATTTGACCTTGACCCTGAAGGTCAAGGTCATGTAAAGGTCAAGGTCAAGCATGTGAGTCGTATGGGCTTTGCCCTTCTTGTTTTGTTATTTCTTTTTCATCGTTGTGTTCCATTTCGTAACGATCAAATAGGCCTACGCGTCCCGCCTTTCGATCTTTCTTGTTCATTATGACTCGCCATGAAGTTTACTAGTCATATGTATGATGTGATCAATTCAGTTTGTTACCATTACTTCTTTGCAATTCAGTATTTACTTTAACGATTTTGAGTGTTTCCATTGCCTTTCTAGCTAGCTGTTCTAATTCCCAGGAAAAAATTGTTTTGTCGTTGTTGTTGTTGTTGCTGTGGTTCCTCTATCACTGATACGTATAAATACTGTACACATAACGGTCGAGTGACACTTTTTTTGTGTTAGGCCTATTGTTGTTGTTTGTTTGACACAGATTCTTGCCAAGTGACTGGTATGACACTCTCGATTTCTATTTTACAATTCACTGCTACTGTACTATCTGTGTGATCGACAAGAAGAAGAAGACTGCTACTGTACTATCTGTGTGATCGACAAGAAGAAGAAGACTGCTACTGTACTATCTGTGTGATCGACAAGAAGACTGAGAAGACTGCTACTGTACACATGTGGTGTTCTGGTGGGGAGGTCGTGGGAAAGGTGTAATTCTGTGGTATGCCCTTTGCAAGTGTCACCCATGCCATCAAAACAAACCATATTGTTTTACATTGTTTTGAAAGTTTGTTTTATACGTTAAGACTCGGTTTTACATTGTTTTGAAAGTTAGTTTTATATGGTAGAACTTGTTAGTGCAAGAGTTTCTGTTATGGAGTTGAACACGTACATGGATTTATGAAATACTTCAGAGTATTTAATTGTTTTGCATTGGGAAAATATGTGATTCCAGTTTGTTTTTTGCCCTCAGTGCAACCGTCACTCATTCCGTCAAAACAGACCATATTGTTTTACGAATGTTTTGAAAGTTTGTTATTACATTAATAGCAGTTGTTTGCCAAGTTCTTTTGTGCAGCTGAAGATATGGATTTGTTGTAACTGAGTACAGTATTGTTTTGCACTAACCATTGTTTGGCGTTACAACAATTATTCTGAAATGAAGCGAAGCGTACTATATATGACTGTTGTGTACCAAACTTATCACCAAAATGTTCTTCTAACATTAATACACACACACACACACACACACACACACACACATTCACGCACGCAACCACACACACACACACACACACACACACACACACTTCCACGCACACACTGACACACACACTTACACACTTTCACGCACGCAACCACACTGACTGGGACACACACACTCTCACCCACGCAACCACACATATACCCCCCCCCCACACACACACACACACACACACACACACACACAGATACACGTACATACACAAACACATGTCAACCCCCCCTCTCGGCACCACCGTCTCCCCCGCCCCTGCACACACAGACACGTGCTCGTGGTGCACCGCAACGCACAGACCCAGACTTTTTAAACAGCAGCAAATCGAAAGTGACGCACACAAAGTTTACCGAGTGTTCCCCGAGTGTTTGGGCTGGGTGAGCTTTGCCCGGAATAGAGCCAAACGACACACGAGGGGAACCTTGAATTGCTGGAGGCAGGCAGTAAAATTACACACTGAACGGGTCTCGATAGCAGGTGACGAACTGCATAATACGACCATGTGGTTTCGATCTTCACTTGTGACCTCAAGTACATGCCAACGTGTTAGATATACAGTGGAACCTCCCTTTTAAGACCTGAAAATGTGAGAAAATCAAGTCTTTAAAACTTGAAGAGGGAGTCTTAAAATAGAGGTAAGTTCACAGAAGTTATGAATAAGGTATATGAAAAAGCAACGTCTTGATAAGGGGGACGTCTTAAATTGGGGGAGGGGGGGTCTTTTACGGGGGGTTCCACTGTTTATTTAGAGAGAGGCAACAACAGAAGGATAAAATTTTCACTTGGGGACAAATGACCTTTGCTGTCTTCACAAGTGTCACTTAAAATGGTGTAATGGTTATGTTCATCAGCTTAGAAGACAGCTTTATAGGAGAGGAGCTCCTGTTACGAGGCCATCTGTTACCTTTGAAGGGCACTTTCAGACGTTTAACGGAAAATAGTAAGGATGCTATTTTTTTTAATATTCCGAAGATATAAAGAAGATACTGAACATCGATACAACCGACATCGGTGCTATAATTTGCAATTGTGACTTCATAGATGGCCTGCTGTCCGGGTACATAAGAAAACTTATGTTCGTTCGTTTTAGGCCTATATAACAGGGGTCAAAGGAGGAGGAGGGCGTATTTCCTCTATACTGTATTTTGTCTGTATGCTCAACATACCACCCAAACAAATCTAAAATTAAAAAGAATTCCACAGAAAAAAAATCAAACAGCTTTTGTCAGCAACTTATTTAAAACTTGCGCTCAGCAACGCTAATAATTTTGTTTGTTTGTTTGTTTGCTTAACGCCCAGCCGACCACGAAGGGCCATATCATGGCGGTGCTGCTTTGCCGACATATTACGTGCGCCACACACAAGACAGAAGTTGCAGCACAGGCTTCACGTCTCACCCAGTCACATTATTCTGACACAGCACCAACCAGTCCTAGCACTAACCCCATAATGCCAGACGCTAGGCGTAGCAGCCACTAGATTGCCAATTTTAAAGTCTTAGGTATGACCCGGCCGGGGTTCGAACCCACGACCTCCCGATCACGGGGCGGACGCCTTACCACTAGGCCAACCGTGCCGGTCTAACGCTAATAATCAGCATGAGTCTCCACTATAGACGTCAAATACCAAGTTCCCTATCTGCAGTAGTTTTGACAGACTTTGTCCCATTCTCCCCAGGGTGTCTCCTCACAAGTAGGCCTACACCTGTTTGTACTCTACAGTGTTATCAGGTGTGTGGACAGTGTTATCAGGTGTGTGTACGGTGTTATCAAAGGTGTACACCACTATGCTATAACCTTATGTCAAACCTTAGTCTCACCTGCTGAGGTGGAACTATTGGCAAAGACACCGGCTGTATATACTGCCCAACCGGACGGATTAGACTGAACCGCTAGACCATTGGAACTCGCGACAAAGAAAATTAAGTTTGAGACGACAAAAGACAGGACTGGGTGGCCGAGTGGTAACGCACTTGCGCTCGGAAGCGAGAGGTTGCGAGTTCGACCCTGGGTCAGGGCGTTAGCAATTTTCTCCCCCCTTTCCTAACCTAGGTGGTGGGTTCAAGTGCTAGTCTTTCGGATGAGACGAAAAACCGAGGTCCCTTTGTGTACACTACATTGGGGTGTGCACGTTAAAGATCCCACGATTGACAAAAGGGTCTTTCCTGGCAAAATTGTATAGGCATAGATAAAAATGTCCACCAAAATACCCGTGTGACTTGGAATAATAGGCCGTGAAAAGTAGGATATGCGCCGAAATGGCTGCGATCTGCTGGCCGATGTGAATGCGTGATATATTGTGTAAAAACATTCCATCTCACACGGCATAAATAAATCCCTGCGCCTTGAATATGAGCGCGATATAAATTGCATAAAAAAAAAATCCCTGCGCTTAGAACTGTACCCACGGAATACGCGCGATATAAGCCTCATATTGATTGATTGATTGAAGACAGGAGGCGGTGATACAACGAATAATGTAACAAAAACGAATAATGTAACAATTGTTACATTATTCGGGGGTAATTGTTACATTATTCGGGGGTAGCCCTTTTTTCAACTTAGAAAAAGTTATACTTAGATTAGAAAAAGTGTAAAATAGCTCATAATACAGTCTCGGGTTCAAGTAAGGGTTCATTGACCTTTTGTTCTATTCCTGTAACAAACAAAAATATTGGTAAAACAATAAAGAGAAATTCTATCTTAAAAAGGCAAACAATAATCTAATTTGTATAATTATTCATTGGTATTGTACATAATTCTGAATATTTTCACTCAGATAGCAATTACTCTTCTTGCGCTTGCAAAATATGTGTCGGTGTGTATCGATATGGAACTCCATTAGAAACTAGACACATTTTTAGTTACGAATAAAGGTTTAGGAACATAGAATCAAAGAAAAGAACAAGTTACAGAACGAAAAAGATTGGACCTGATGTCGGAAAAAAAAACCATCCCAAAACAAGCAAACAAAACCGCGATGACACTTATCTTAATTCCTGTCCAAAAGTGTTTTTTCCACGTGTATTTTAAGAGGAGGTTTGAAGCCCCACACACATATGGGAAAGCCGAGGTTAATAATGGCGACCACCATGTGCTATGTCCCAAACCCTACTACAAGTCGGGAATACAGTAACACATTAAAATACACATATTAATTCGCACGCACATTTACAAACATAAATATTCATTATCACATACACATTCATGCACCTGCCTGCGGGCATATAATGTAATGCATTTCCAAAAATATGATGACATTTGTTTTTCCTCCGATGAGAGAAAAATATTTCTTATATCCGGAGTCTCCCGATAAGAAAAACCTCGAATGTCACAGTAAGAAAGCAAAAATGATTTCTCCTGGACACTCTTATAAACCCTTTGTTCTTGACCTCACTGGGTGAAGGGTCATTCGCATCATCACGCACGAGTTTGTGTGCATCACAATAATTATCAGTCTAGTGTTTCCTAGTGAATTATATTTATAGAGAAAATCTCGATAGCAATTTCTAGGAAAAGCTACATCCCCCACGAATAATGTAACAATTGTTTTACAATTGTTACATTATTCGGGGGCGGCCCCCGAATAATGTAACAATTGTTACATTATTCGTTTTTGTTACATTATTCGTTGTATCAAGACGGTCCTACGTCCGTAGTATGTAAAGATTAAGTTGTAACAGAGTGTGGTAGTTCAAGTACAGGTACAACGGTGTCGTTGACTGTGGTTGTGGTTCCCTTCATTTCACCCGTTGGACACAAAGGAGTGTCACAATGAACAGCCTCGTCAGCACTTTGAAGGGCTTGGTGACCTTCCTGTCTGTTGAAACAGAATGCAGAGATACAACGAACCTGATCGCACACACAAATACACACTCGTGCAGACACACAAATACACACACACATTTACACACACATGAACACACACGCTCACACAAACACACACACAAACACACACACACACACACATGAACACACACACACACACACACACACACACACACAGCTTACAGGAGAAACAAAACTAAATACAAACTGACAGACAGACATGCATATAGACAGACGCATAACTGACGCGCATTTCTCGCGTTGACGCGCCCGCACGCACCCACACTAACACACAAACACACACACACACACACACACACACATTGACACTCACACACATATACATGTACTCATTCATACCGACCACCACCTAACCCACCAGATACCAATACCATCACAACAACCACACCAACAAATAATTCTGCAAGCATTGACCACTCTTCTCCCGAACGAAACATAACGACATGAAATGAACCTTGTTCAATACCTCTCCCGTCGTTCACAAAGGACAAGGGGACAGCGACAATACAAGAAAGAATCTTGGCAGCGCCTTGACAATTAACTCTTTAGACCCCAAACATTTTGTAACTCGCGTTGCGATTTGCTTTGACGCCATTTGGCTGAAACCGGCCATTGTGGCGACCAAATTGTCAGCATTTTTATTTTGCCTAGCGAACTCTAGCCCTTGGGTGTGTGTCTGTTTGCTCGGATGTGTCGCCTGCTGCAATCTCTTTTCGTGGATCAGCCGTAGAGCTGTGCCTGATTGCTGTGTTTTGTCACTCTTTGTGCGTGTGTGTGTGTGTGTGTGTGGAGGGAGGGAGAATGGTGGTGGTAGTGTGTGTGTGTGTGTGTGTGTGTGTGAATGCGCGTGTGTGCGCGAGCGTGCGTACATACGTGCGGGTGTATGTGTGTACGTGTGTGGGGGTATGTGTGTACCTGTGTGTGTGTGTGTGTGTGCGTGTGTGTGTCTCTGTCTGTCTCAGTATCTGTCTGTTTGTCAGTCTGTCTGTCTGTGCATGTGTCTGAATATGTCAAAGTTTAAACAAATGGGAATCCATTTAAAATCTGTCAGTTGAAACAATACCTACCCCCACAAAAACAACAACTTCACCAACAATAATGTCTTTGATGTTGAGTAAGAAAGGCAGCTAGCCTTTTCCTCATCTAAACTTATGAATAGAACCTTTTACTCGTGGAAATTAAGCTGACTGCAAACCAAATAGTTAGCTGATGTACACAGACTTTTGAATGTCACACCGTTTGAAATTAATAATAATAATAATTATTCCGAATGATTCATAAGACTGTAATCTAGAGCTGGTTTTACTGAACAATACAATTAAGCAGAAGAAAAATACGCTTTGCTCTAAGCAAAAGAGATACGAGAAATGAGATAAATCGTTATGACAAGCTGAGCCTAAATGGCAAGCCCGCTGGCGGGTTTGGATCCTCATTGCAAGTTTTCCTCACTTTTTAAGGAGAGGCGAGCTTTTTACGGTTGTTTGCCAAGTTTGGTTTCAACTTACATTTCGAGTCAGAGGAGTGTTTGATGTGTGTTTGTGTGCGTGCGTGTGTGTGTGCGTGCGTGCGTGCGTGCGTGTGTGTGTGTGTGTGCAGTGGGTGTTGGCTGAACATGTCTCAGTCGGTTTTGCCGCGTTTGGGGTAAAGTTTAAAAAAAGAAAGAAAAAAAAGTTTTTTTAACGAACATTCTTCAAATAAGAAATAGTCTTCTTTGGTCGGGAAATATTAATCTTTGAGCGTGCCTATTCTGTGCATGAGGAGCATTCACTCTATTGTTTTCAAAAAAGACACCTTATTTTTATTTTGAGTTTTTTTATCATTCTTCGATCTCGACCAGAGTTTGAAAACAAAGTAGCGTCATTAATTATAGCCGTCTTAACATCAGGAAGTGAACACAAGAAAGAACAGGATAAAGACACCGTCAAGACTAAAGGTAAAAGAAAAGAAAGAATGGAAAAAAAGGAAGGAAAACAGACAATCATGATGAAACATTTTTTATTCAAGACTTGAAGTTACATATCAGTTCGCTGCAAAAGGAGTGGCTGTCTATAAAAAATAAATAAAAAACAAGCATGGTAGGTTTTTGGAACGTTTAATTTATGACAAAACAAAACGTTACGTTTACAGTACGTCGTCCAAGAGGTCTTAAGTGGACAGACAGACAAACACTTATGATACAGATAATGAACTTATTTCAAAATTGTCAAGAAAACGTGCTTGCAAGATCTGGACGAGACAATGATTTCAGGGAAAGAATAACGTCGGTATCCACTATATAGGCTACTATTATTTATGTCAAATAAAAGTCTCATGTAGGTTCTGAGTGGTGTGAGGTTCTGCAGTACTTTCAAATTATCGCGAACTAAAAGCAAAAGACTTCAAAAACTAATTTTAAAGGTGAAGTCGCCGTTTACATTCAATGTTGATTTTTGGATTCCTACCACGTCTTTCGATTTACAAGGGAAATTAAAACGGAATTAAAAGAGGAGGAGCCTTTGAGATTGCATCTTTTCTTGTTTGCCATACTGAGAAAACCAGAAACAAGCATATACGTGATTTCAAAAGAAGCCAAATAATTTACTAATAACTTTCTGAATCAGAAAATAAAGTACTTCCAACTGACAATAACTGACAATACAAAGCTCCGTCAGTGCTAAACAAAGAAAGGTTGTATTTGATACATCTATGTGTTTCCTTCCTTAGTGTTGGATTATTTCTCCTTTCAGCACATTCTGCGTC
The DNA here is from genome assembly GCF_037325665.1 of Littorina saxatilis. Classification (NCBI taxonomy): domain Eukaryota; kingdom Metazoa; phylum Mollusca; class Gastropoda; order Littorinimorpha; family Littorinidae; genus Littorina; species Littorina saxatilis. Next base: position 85,460,440 of record NC_090245.1, read on the forward strand.
CCCCTTTCCCTTTCTTTCATTTTGGACTCATTTCATTTTATCCTCGGTCAACATAAACTGGACCTGTTGCACATAAGATTTTATTTACATTCGTGCGAGGTTTTAAGACACAGCCTTTCTCTCGCCCCCCCCCCCCCCAAAAAAAAAAAAAAAAAAGACAAGAAAAAAAAGAAGAAGACAAAACGAAACAAAACAAAGTACGTTTACGTGTAGCGTTCGTCATTATACTGCGATAAAGGGACAAATCTAGCTCGTGAAGGAGCGATCCGACCCAGGCAGGCAGGCAGGCAGGCAGGCCAAACTCCAGCGACACACGCACACCACAGTGACTTCCCACTGCCACAGTGAAGGGCCTGCGTGCCTGCATGCTTTAATCCAGCCAGGGTTGACAGGGACAGACGGTCAACATTGGGTCTCCTTCCCTCCGGCGCTCAGTGCAAACTTTTGTTGGGTTTTCTACCAGTTCTCCACACACGCACAAGTCTACACCAACACTGTGCCTATTGCTGCTATAGTTATACCTCAACGCAACGCAACCACTTCTCTTTCCTCGACGTCCCTCTGTTCTGAGTTGGAGAAGTTTCTTCAATACAACATGACCTAACGCAACGTTCAGGATTTTTATAAGCTGGTGCGGATTCGATCTTCGCCGATTGTGTGATAAATGACTTCCCTCAGCTTTGGAAAATTATGTATGTTCTGAAGTATTAGTTTTGGGCGTGTCATACGTACCTGAGCAGGTAAAAATGGGGGAGGAAAACAAAGGTGACATGACATCGTCGACCATGGGTGATGCCAACATCACGACACCTCTACGGTTGCACGAAAACCTGTCCATCTATGACTTCGCGAAGGTGAGCGGCTGTCCGCGGTAGACATATGTACCGTGATTAATCACTGTTACTTTTATTCGGGTCGTTCTGTCTGCCGTTACTTAGATTGCAACATGTCTTCGTAGTCCTCGGCAAATTCGTAACTGAGGAAATCTTGCTGAATGGAGTGGTGTGTACTTTCACTTGCATGTTTAGGATTTTCTGATTATGCGCGTACTGGCGGTTTTTTTCTTTCGTTATTTATTTGTAATAGCTCAAAAACTAATAGTATTCAATCGTTCCATGATTGATGAATGATATATAAGCTTACAGTTGAACGACTCAAAGACGTTCTGAAACATCTGTAGGCTACTTTACAAATTTACGTCAAGTGACATTATTGATTTTCATTGTTTATAATCGGCATTAAATTGAATAGGTGTGTGTCGCCTTTTTGTCGATACGTGCATGGTGTTTGTCTAAGGGCTGTCTTCGTGTGTCTCTGCTCGGTAAATAAACTACACACAGGCCATACTTACTTAAACAGAAGAGACAGCGATATAAACAGAGACCGCAAAGACCCGATAAATGTTCACAGTCGCTTGATAAATTCAATGTATTCAATGTGTATTTTAAAACGAATGGTATGTATTTCTGGCCTAGTGCCATGCATACGGCTTTTACATTTCAGATTAGTCTTACTATAAAAGTAAAAGGGCGTGTTCTATCTTTAGCTTTTCAGTTGCAACCATTAGACTTTTGGGGGTTAAACTTTAGACTGAACAACTTATGTTATAAGCAGATTGTCGCCCACCATGCCCTACGTAAATTTATATAGGGCCTAAGATATGTACGATCGATCACAAATACAGGTACACACACACAAACACACACACACACACACACACACACACATACATACACACACAGACACACACACACACACTACATTGGGGTGTGCACGTTAAAGATCCCACGATTGACAAAAGGGTCTTTCCTGGCAAAATTGTATAGGCATAGATAAAAAAAATGTCCACCAAAATACCCGTGTGACTTGGAATAATAGGCCGTGAAAAGTAGGATATGCGCCGAAATGGCTGCGATCTGCTGGTCGATGTGAATGCGTGATGTATTGTGTGAAAAATTCCATCTCACACGGCATAAATAGATCCCTGCGCCTTGAGTCCGAGTCTGGAGATACGCGCGCGATATAAGACTTCATATAACCAAAGGCTATTTGGTCTATGATATAACACACACATACATACACACACAGACACAGACACAGACACACGCACGCACGCACGCACGCACGCACGCACGCCGCACATACACGACTTTCACTCCTACTCCCCTCTCCTCCCTGACCCCCTCCCGTTCACTTTGTAGATTTTCATTGCATTATTGAGTCAACAAATTACTCTGTCAACTTGGGACATTACATACAACCGATCGGAGAATATTTCATGCGTGACTAAGCAACTGAAGCAAGCATCTAACGAGAAGCTAAAAAGTGTTCAGCCCCTGATCGAAGTCATCTAGGGGGCGAAATCACCCAAGCGGGAAGTGAGTAAGATGCCAAGAGGTGTAACTCGCTGTCATTATCCATCATCTGCTTCACCTGGTTTCATGAACTTCGTCCCACTTCCTTCCATCCTTTAACTCACCAAATGATGTTTTCGTGTGAACGCGAAGCCGTCTTTGTACCAAACATTCAGCGCCAAAGCTTCGCGGAGCGCGCTTTGTAAAGTAGACTTCGCAAAGTTGACTTCGCCAAATTGATATCAGGCTAGCTAGGAGAGGAATGTAAATGAAGTATTTTAAGGCATGAACAATTATGAACACAGCAATCGCTGTTGCCTGTGTTGTTTGTCAAAAGCTCACCTCTATGTGACTTTATCGGTACAAGGTGTATTAGGTCACCGATTATTCCTAATTGCAGTATGTCATTTCATTTATCAAGCGCTGTTTGGGAAAAGAAAAAAACCAAACAGTTACCGCAGAAAAAAACCCAGCCACTGTACGCCCTGGTTTTTTGTTTAGCACGGTCAGACACACAGACACAGAAACACACAGACACTAAATCACACACACACACACACACACA
>NC_090245.1:85468358-85538358 GCF_037325665.1 Littorina saxatilis
TGTACCACCCACGTTTTTTGGTAGGTGCTGCAGGGCAGGAAACAATGTTCCCTGTAGAAAGCAAAGCCACTCAATGACAATTATTTTGTGTGGAGTGAACATCTGCTTGCTCTGGACGTGTTGCTATTTTTCTGATATTTACTGTAGAGTGCATGTGTCTACAAGCTATTCCATGGCCTCAAAGGAAGGATTCTAAACTCGACTTAGTTTGGATGCTGCTAGGCAATATTTACAGTTTTTGTAGTGAAACAAAAGTACATTTTTGACATATTAATTATTCGTATTCGTTTGTTCTCCCTTCAGGTGTGCGTGTCACTCTTGGCAGTGCTGGGTCTAGTCATGGAACGTCTCGTCTACGTCTTCACAGAGCGAAGAGGAACCCACCTTACCCGCTTCGCCACCTGGGTCAACTGCGCCCTCTACTGCCTGTTGCCCTGGCTGGTGGCCGCCATACTTGTCGTGCCCATCTTCTACGAGGCGCTGGTGGAGCCAGTTTCTGATCAACACTGCGCTTTCAGAGTTCGCGACCACTACTTCTTAGCGTTGCAGATTCTCAGCTTTCTCCCCGCCGCTTTAGCCGTCTTCATCACCGCGCCTCTAGCAGGACTCCTGGACTGCCTGAGATCGGACAAGTGCACCTACTCGCCTAGCACGCCCAGAGGCGAGAGTCTGGTCATCGCAGTGCTGGTCAGCGTGCTGGCTTTCTTCTGCGAGACGCCCTACTTCGTGGTGCGGATGCTGATCATGTGCATGGAGTGCAACAACCCCTACTGTTCGCGCTTCAACGACGGCGTGACGGGCGGGATGTGGCTGCGGATCGCCAAGGCGGCGGCCATGCCCTTCCTGTGGATGGTGTACAGCGACATCCGTGACGCCATGATGTGCCGGCTGCACTACAAGAAGGTCCGTAGCACTTCCGGCAGTATTGAGGACGACGAGGATAACTATCGCCTCGTCAACACCCGCATGTAGACTGAGAGTGAAAAACACGCAAGCGAAGAAAAAGCAAAAACAATTTGAAAATGAGCATATATGTAGGCCCTATTTAGCCTAACGAGTGCACGCGACACAATGGTTTGCAGCACTGCACTACAAGAAGGTCCGTAACACTTCCGGCAGTTGGGAGGACGACGAGGATAACTATCGTCTCGTCAACACTCGCATGTTGGCTGAGAGTGAAAAATGATACAAAGAAGAGGTCAAAACAATTGTAAGACTAGCGCATTTGTAAGGAGTGCACGCGATGCCATGCTTCGCATCCTTTACTACAAGAAGGTCCGCAACTCTTCCGGCAGTATCGTGGACGACGAGGATTACTATCGCCTCGTCAACACTCGCATGTAGACTAAAAATAAAAAGGGAAAAAAACACGAAGACGAAGCAAAAACACGAGCATATTCACGAGAAGTGCACGCGACGCCATGTGTGCCATGTGAGCAGACTGCACCATTAGACTCAAATTAATTGATCAAAGTCGACTTTACGAAGTCTACTTCACTAAGCTGCACGAAGCTTTGGCACCGAAATTTAGTTAAAAAGACATCACAAAGTCTTCGCGCAGCCGTCGACTTCGGGCTCTAGATAGCCTTAACTCTTCCGGTAGCATATCAGAGATGACAGCTACCGCCTCGTCAACATCCGCATTTAGGCGGATGGACGGAAAGAAGCATCTCAATGTTGTCTCAGATTGAAATACTAAGTGAAGCGAAGAGAGGAGTACGATACATTGGATGGCATGCACGAAAAAATGCCCAACTGTGAGGATGGGACCAATGCAGTTGGTCAGATTGGTTGAAATCTCAAACAAATCTCAATTTCAACCAATCCAACACAGCGGTTGGTTCTCACCCAGTTGGGCACTTTCTCGTGCATACCAGCCCTGCTGGCTTGGAAGGACTGAAGTTGACGACTACTGTGTGAGAAATAAACTCGGAGTGCAGTTCCTGTCAGCTGAGATGGGTAAAAGAAACTGTGTAAACTATACGGGGATAAGTAAATAAACGGTTTTTATTGTGACAATTCAGCTATCGCCAAGTCAACGAACAAATTGACATTTTATGTCGAAGTGTCCGGTCAACAAAAAGTCAGAGAAATACCAGCAATGTAAGCTAGTGTCTGCTGAAATTGGAGGTGGGGTGGTGGGAGGGGAGGGATTAGGGAGGTGGATTGGGGAGGTTGGGCGGTGGATTAGAGAGGGGATGTCCGACGCCTAATGAAAATGTATGGAGAAGGTGTAATATGAAGGGGTTTGCTTGCATAGTTCTAAGGAACCAGAGCTGACTGACTAATTATTCGAGCATTAACGATTTTGAAGACAAATTATTAGGATATCTTTGGGATTAGTCGTTCTAAAATTATCGCCCCTTTTATAAAGGCAGGGATGAACAACTGTTGACTGGGGCGGTTTATGAACAGTGCCATCGCAAGGCGCAAAGCAAAGCGATGCAGCAGTGATGTGTGTTCACTGTGTGAAGCAGATAAGAACAACTTGACAAGGACATCCATGAAGTTTTATGTGAACCAGATTGAGCAAGGAGAGTTTTCTGTGTGACAGGGGAGGCTACCGCTCCTTTCACAGCAGACTCTGCACCCGAGTTGTTGGCCTTTAAGTCAACACCGGTGGTTTGTGGAATTCTGTTTGTGATGGGGTCTGGTGGTTTCCGATTGTCTGTATGTTCATGGAAACCTTCGGGTTTGCATAACAGTTTTTTTATAGGGCTAAGAAATTAGCCCTAACATTTTCAATCCTGTTTGATTGCACTTCGCTTCCCGAGGTGATCGTAGTGTTACGGCACTCGGTTACATCTGTAATGAAGATTGTCTGAATGCTGAAATTGAAATTGCACAATTGGAGGAAAAGAAGTAGCTGTTTGACTGGTTTTGTACTTGTCTCCTGCAGTGGTGTATCTAAAGTTACATTCAAGTTATTGACGCAAAGGCCACTATCGTTGTCTTCGCACGGTGCGCATATGCGTGTGTATGTAAGCCGCGTGTGCGTGCGTGTGTGTGTGTGTGTGTGTGTGTGTGTGTGTGTGTGTGTGTGTGTGTGTGTGTGTATGCGTGCATGCGTGCGTGTGTGTACGTGTATGCGTACATGCGCGCGTGTGTGTGTACTTGTATGAGTGCATGCGTGCGTGTGTGTGCGTATGTGTTTGCGCGCTCGTGTTCTGCATTTGAAATGAGTTTTTGCATTTTTTGTGGGATTAATATTGATCAATGAATGTGTATTTTACAGACAATCTTTATACAATTTTTTTTTAATACAAGTATGTCTGCGTAAATGGTGAAGGTTGCAGCATTTTAATTCTAGTCTTCCTGCTTTCCAATACCCTGTCCTTTTCGTCTCGTAAAAAGTGTATAATGCATAGTTTATGTAAAGTTTGAAGCTTCTTGAAATGCGTTTTGGTATGGGTGTGTGCACTCGAGTGAGTGACGGAGAGAAATAGAAAGTAAGACAGATGTTGTTGTTTTTGTTGTTGTTTTAAACTTAAACCCAGCAGTTTTGATGTCCAGCGCATAAAATGCACACTCACAAACACATGCATCCAACCCTCTGACCCTCCTCCCTGACAAAAGCAGAAAGCTGGGCTGAGGTCCACGAGAAAGTTACCACCCAAACGGGAGCCACCCGCAGTGTTGGATTGGTTGAAAATGACACTTGTTGCGATTTCAACGAATCAGACCCCGAGCCGGTTTGTTCTCTCCCGTTTGGGTGGCACCTTCTTTCGGTTCGTGCACCACAGCCCTGTACACTCACGGAATCATTAGCATGCACTACTCAGACTTGCACACTATTAAACAGTCAATCACACCCGTACGCACACCCATTAAGCCGGCTAAAAGCAAAGCGCCGCCAAGATGTGTGGGCCCACAGTCTTTCACACTTTAACTACAGGTGAGCATGTTCTCTGGAACAAGACTGGCATATATATCGTCCAATGCCAAGTGTTCTCTGTCCATTTCCAAATGATTTAGCCTATGTGCCACTAAAGTGGTGGCTGCCAACGTCGACAATTGTCTGCGGTATTTAGGACTACGCATTAAAAGGCATGTGTCCTTTTCTCCTGGTTTGTATTGCCCAGGGCTGTTTCAGTCCTTCTTGTCGTCACATTTGTACGATCATTTATATCACCACAAATCTGTATAGCAATCTTTTTACATTGGATAAGACGGCATATATAAACCTGGACACATACCCAACTTCAATAGCCTGGCAACTTTCTGTGTAGATCAAATAGGATTTTTTCGGAATTTATTTCGCTTATTATATTGACACAGGTGTCAGTTACAAAATTAATTTAGCAACAATATCAAAATCCACTCTGCAAAGAAATTAGCCAGGCTGCAGATGTTTGGTATGTGTTCGGGAAGGATGATGTTAATTGACGAATTCCCCATGGGGACAACGTGTGTTGTGAAACCGGCGCCGCTCGTGAGTTATTATACAAACCCAACAGATTTAATTATTTCGGAACATCGTCTATTCAGGTAAACGAGTCCTGGGCGGATTGATGGTGATTGATACTTGAAGATTGCTTGCACGAAACGAGAAGAAGTCATCTCTAAAAGTCAGCCAATGTGTGGTAAATGTGTTTTAAAGTTGTCTAGAAAGTTTCATGTAACGAGCTCTCTCTCAGATGCATTCCATCTTCTTCAATCCCTATCTCCCTCCTCCCTCCAGTTAGTTTGATGGCATTTTCCTCTTTCAGCGCTTGGCGAACAACTGTTAATGATGTCTTTTGTGTGTTTGTGATAATAATAAAATTTATTTTGATTGTTTTCCCTGTACTGTGTGTGTGTGTGTGTGTGTGTGTGTGTGTGTGTGTGTCAGTCAGTGTGTGTGTGTGTGTAGTGTGTGTCAGTGTGTGTGTGTGTGTGTGTGTGTGTGTGTGTGTGTGTCAGCCTGTGTGTGTGTGTGTGTGTGTGTCAGTCAGTGTGTGTGTGTGTGTGTGTAGCCGTGTGTGTGTGTGTGTGTGTCATATCAAATCACGGTGTGTGTGTATGCGGTGTGTGTCACGGTGTGTGTGTGTGTGTGTGTATGCCGGTGTGTGTACGACAGTGTGTGTGTGTGTGTGTGTGTGTGTGTGTGTGTGTGTGTGTGTGTGTGTGTGTGTGTGTGTGTGTTTCTGGCTCGGGACTGAGAGGAGACGTTTCAGGGTTGGGCTGAAATTTCACTGTAGTGAAGGAAGAATTAAAGCCGCCGCGCTCCCGTAAAAACACACTCCAAGCAACAAAACGGAAAAAGCAAGAACTACGACGCAAGGACTCTAAAGAAAACCTGAAAACGGGACGAAAAGAAAGAAAGAGAGAAAGACGGACGGAAAAGAGAACAAGTGAGAAAAAAAAGAAAACAAAACACCCATACACAAAGTAACACCCGGAAAACAATCAACAACAAAAACAAACGATCAAACAGTCCGGAAAACAAACAACTGTGAACAAACAAACAAATAAAGAAACACACACACAAGCAAACAAACAAACAAACAAACAAACAAAAGTAATGGCAGAAGAAAGACTGAGAGCTAGCAGGTAATTCAGCAACTCATAATTATAGGCTTAGGCCTACTCACATGCAGCGTGTAACATGTAACGAACAAATAAAAGTGATAGACAGTACACACTTATTTAGAGTATAAAGACTCTAGAGGGAAGAAAAGAGGGAAGGAAATAGAGCTAGCAGAGAGATCATCATGAATTTGATATATTATTGAGTTACAAAAAAAGAAGCAACTAAGCTAATAAAGCTGCAAACGGAATGACTCGATGATGATTTCACACTGATTGTGACCCGCTGTACGGTCAGTACTTCTGGAACTGTCCTGGTACGGACTGCTAGAGAATGTTGTTTTCTACAATTGAAAAGTCATCTCTATCTGAATGATTACATTAATCAAACAGGAAATGCATTTGATATTACTCGTACGTGCTTTTGATAAATATACTTCAGTTTTGCTGAACAATTAGGTAGATTTGTGTAAAAAGATAGATAGTACACTCTTCAATGATAGAAAACAAAATATTTTGCAGTCCGCGCCATTTTCAGAAGCAGACGACTCGTTGTATGTTCTCTCTGAAATTACATCGAACTTCATAGAGTGGGAGCAGACAAACGTATACAAAGTGGATTCAAATGAATGAGGAAAATGGAAAGTTCATCATCAGAAGAGTAGCTCGTGTGCTAGTCGACCACTTACTTGTCTGGATAGATTGATGCCAAGGAGTAATTTTGATGCCAAGCGGCGCTGAACCGGGAAGGGCATCTCTGTAACTTGTAAGTTGTATAAATTGTAAGTGCTCTGTGAATCCAAGAACCATTTACTGCAATACAGAAGAGTCTGACTAAGACATGTCGAACTGTACTTGATGTACTCAAGACCGTCCGACCTAGATGGCTGATACGAAATAAACAGACAAATCATTTCTTTCACTTGCTCATTCTGCTGAGTGAGGTTTTGAGGAATTTTGACTGAGCAAGTAGTTACACTTTTCATTTCACATGTTCACATTTCTCAAATGAGTATCTTCTGAATCATAGCAACGTCAATATTCGAACTCCAAGGGTACATGTACTTGTATCAAACTGCATTCCCAGTCCGGTCCATTTGAAATAAAAATGCACAATAAAAAAATAATTAAAGTTGTTGAGGTATTGTCTATTGAGGTGAACAAATAATCAAACCAAACTGATTAACACAGCTGATGTTTTGAAGAGTTTAGATGTTGTCTGCTGGCATACATACACATAGTTTAAAATACAAAAAAAGAGGCAGGAATGGTTTGTTTAAGTGAAGGAAGAAGGCATACATTTATTCACAATCACAATTCACATGCACAAAGTTTTGCTAACAGCAACACTAACAGTTTAATTGAATTTAAAAGGCTAAGCACATCATATTGTGAATGTTCTATTTAGCTTTCTTAAACCATTGATGCATTTTAGTACAAGTACATGTAGTTCCTTATTTATAATTGAGTTTTGTTTGTTTGCAGTTGTACAGCCATGTCAAAGAGTGTGCAACAAATTGTTCTTCGGTAAGGATGCATCTGGTTTGCAAGCTTATTTGGCGATGTGCACTTACATGCATGTGCCTGCTATGATTATGCCCAGACCTTGCATGGCGCTTTATCATTTATGCAAAGATATTAGGTGCTGTTTTGTTTGATCCCATTTCATTTTTGGTGATACTGCCGTGAACATTACTAATTTGGTGTATTTTGTTCTGTAAGATTATACTTAGCCTTTCTATTTCACTTCTTTTTGCTGAAATGTTAGTTAGAGGCACCAACATTCAAAGTTTGAGGTATAAGACATGATATTTAATTAGAAATATTTATTTTGTTTCTTTGTCATGAAGACCAGTGTGATTAATCAGGGAATTATGTTTTTGAGTGGGAGATTGAGAGAACATTGTCTTTGCATTATTTGGTGTAGCAGTTTTATGAAGTCTGTTGAGAATTCTTTTTCTGTGTATTTAGCTTACAGAAAGAAGCGGAGAAAGAGCAGAGCATCTTTTGGTTCAGGTGTGCTATTGTTGAGCTTGTGGATAACTTCCTGTTGGATTTGGAAAATGGTAAGTAAACTTCTTCACTACTTGTAGACCTTACACAGTGTTGTTCTCAGATGCATAGTCGGAGGACAATAGGTACAAGTCGAACCTGGGTTGAGATACATATAGGTCCAAGTGTCCGAGCTACAAAAAATATGTCGATATATTGTTCTTTCTGATCTGGAATGAGAAGTGTTAATCCTTTGTTGTATAGTTTTAAGTATTACAGCCTGCTTCCGACCATACGGAATTTCACAGGCTCATGCTACTGTCTGGGTCTTTTGGTCATTACATTTTCCCTTGTGACATAGGCCAGTCACTAGCTAGGGGGTGTGTCTGAAACACGTGGACAGGAAACTGACTTGTGCATATGTTTGTCTTCGAAAATGCAAAGGTACTAGCTCTTTCATAACCCATACAAACCCGACAGGGTTATTTCTGAATATCGTCTATTAAATCTTTAAAAACAAAAAAAGACACATGTATACTAAATAAGTAAATAATCATGAGCAGATCCCATCATTTAATAACATAAATTTATGCTACCGCTTACAGGTCTGAGTATGCACCTCTGCCGTATGCACAGCAGAACCCCCCCTCCCTTTTTAAGACCCCCAATTAAAGACCTGTCCTGTTTTAAGACCTTCATTTTTCCAATGTCCTTTTCATGATAATACCCCCTTTAATTTACCTCCTTTTTAAGACTTTATTTTCAAACTTTTTTTTAGGTCTTAAAAAGGGGGTTCCACTGTACTTCTTTGCCTTTGTCACTGATCTAGCATCAAGAAATTTGCAGTCACTTGGGACGTCGAGCGAGTGCTACAGCTCCTTGCAGCTGTGTGAGTTCTTCATTGGAACGAACTCAGACATCTTCATGCAGTTGTCTGCTCAAGGGGTTGATGTCACCCCAACCCTGGCAGAGATCAAAAGCAATGAGCCGACACCAGAGGAAAAGTGTTCAGTCGGTAAGGAAGAGTCACTGTATTGTTGCAGCTGAAGCACTTGTGATACAGGATGAGTTAGTGTTCATACATTTTTATTTTTAAAATCTTCATGTGTATTACATGTACTAGTGACAACAACAATGAAACACTGAAAGCTTATGTCACTCAACAGAATTATGGTTTTGCTCTTTGCACTTTTCAAACACAATAATTTTCATACATGATATAACTAAATTTTCAACACCTCCCACGCACAGACACATGAGACTGTGCCAAAAGGTCAGGTGTCATGTCTACTGTCCCGAATGACACACGATTGCTGACATTTCACCATTGCCAACAGAATAAACAAATAAGAAATAGGTAGAAAATGAATGTGAAAACTGACTTTAATTGTTGATCAGTATTTTCTATACCACTAACAAATAATCTACTTGCACATAGCTGTTTGGCAAATGTATGTTGCATGGGACACACTGACATGAAAGTGGAAGATGTTTTTCCCTCTAGAGAAACTACATATCAAGTTACACTTTTTGTGCTCTTCCATTCCAGTTGGCAATCAATTGTTAACGCATGTTATTAGAAAAAATAGAACGAAAACAGATTAGATAGAATGAAAAATGTACTGGTGATGTCATTTGGGACATACTGACATGAAAACGTCACCTTTTGGCACAGTCTCACATGCATATTACTTATTGTGTAGAGTCAAGAAATGCGCACAAAGTCTACACCTTAGCCTCTGTTTTTGTGTTAGTGGAAATGTGTTTTGCAGGTGTTTTGCAGTTATCATTTACAATTTTTCTTTGGCAGGATTCTGCACGTGGCTGATACATCGTTTGCTTCGCCTGCTGTCCGTTGCTGGGTGCAGCAGTCTGCATCAAATTTGTCTGAAGGTGCTGACACATCTTTTGCACAATGCAAGAATACGCTCTGCCCACATCTTTCAGCAGCTGGTTTCTCACCTGGTTCGTTCTTGTGCAGGTAATGTAACAATTTCTAAGCTGTGGTAGTAAAAAGCTGAGTAGTTTTGGGGTTATTGCATGGATATTTTTTATGAAACATCTGTTGTTTAATTTTTATATTTATACATGTATATTCATTTTAACTATTGTAATATGCCCCAAACAAAATTCTTCTTTGGATGCTGTTATGTTCATTTTGTTATATATATTCTAATATGCTTCAAAACAGTTGTGGCCATTTAACATAATTTGTGTCAAAGGAAACAGTTCACATCCAGCATATGTTCAAAAGCGACAGGATAGATTTGAAATGTTTCATTGCCATTTGATTATATGTGTTTAGCCAGTTCTTGAAAGAACTTACTGTTCTTGAAGTTTTGAGGTGGATCATTTTTGTTTAAAGGTCTGCTGATTGTGCATTGTGTTTGTTCGGTTCAGAACTAATCGTTGTCAGTGAGAAACTGTACGCATGTGAAGACGGTCACACGTCCAAGGTCCAGCTTCAAGCTCTTCCTGTTGATCTGGAGCTGGTGAAACAGAGCCTTGTAGACCCCTCTGATGCTGTGAGTATACAAGCATGTTGCCTATGAACAGGGGTAGATGATATGTTATTGCATTTTTGACCAAATGATGACATTCGACACAAGTTGTGACATTGTTTAACGAAGTGGTCAAGTTGAACAGTTTCTGTCAAGATCTGTGTCAAAGGTCATATTTTTGTAAAACAAATACTACAACATTTATGTGTGAATCTAATTTAGTTATAATTCTGTTTATTTTTTACGAGTCTTGGCCAGCTGCATAAATAAGAATTTTAGACAGGCTCTGAGTGTGACGTCCCTAGGCTCCAAGACAGGAAATCAGATGTTTAATCAATACATATGCCTGTATCATTTGTACTTCTATTTCCTTCTTTCTGTCCCAGCTAACAAGATACTGAACCACTCTTAACTGAAAGCTTCGAAAAGATTTTCCACCATAATGTAAAGTACTGCTTGCTTGTGTTAGCAGAAAACTCGCACTAATCATCTCTGTCATTCTGGCCCCGCGCAGAAGAAGAAAATGTTCTTCTGTGAGGCTTTTGAAGTGGCTCTGTCAAAACCTAGCACATTTATTTGCAACTTGGATCAAATTCACGGTGTTTATATTCACACATGATTGACCTTGATCACATTTTAAGGTCGGGCATGGGTGTTGCCTGACCTTGGAATTTGATCAGCTAAGCATCATTATGTTGTGCAGGGTGCTCAAGGATGTGACTGCATCAAGGAAGCTGTTCTGGAGTTTGATGACCCAGATCATTGTGAAGTGCTCCAAACCAACCTCATGTGAGCTTGTGTGTGTGTGTGTGTGTGTGTGTGTGTGTGTGTGAATAATTTATTTGAATACTAGATGAATACCCGCTTCGCCGGGTACGGCTGCGCCGGGAAGAAGTCGAGCCGAATACCCGGCTTTGCCGGCGCACCGCACGGAGGAAGGGAGATAAACGCGGCTGAAAACACTGGAGAAGATAAGGAAGAGTTACTGGGAATGGATCCAGAGAAAAACCAAAATCGGTTCAGCGCTGCGCGCTGAGAGCACGTGTTGAAATATCTCATCGATGAGGTTGTGTCCGGGGTGTAGCTGAATACGGTCTCCAAATTTGAAAAAGATCCACCGAGAACTTTGGCCGTGCATCGCGGACACACACACACACACACACAGACAGACAGACACAAATCGTAGATGATTGAAGCATTGGTTGAGCATGAATACAGTATTGGTTGCCCACAGGTTGAATTTAAAAAAAAAATTCTTGCTTTTTTATTTGAGCGTTTCACTTGTCAGTGCCATTTCCACTGTTTTAGAAGACAACAGTGTCGGACAACTTAAGTACATGCGTCTATGCATGTATTTTGCTCATGATTCTTTTATATTTAGCAATGAGCTTATTAGATAAATATTGTATCTGTAATCTTGCTCAATAGATCTATATTCCTATTCATACGTGTGCATACATTCTATATTTTTATGAGAGCCTCCTTTTCAAATTGCAGGCAGCTGCTTTTGGCATTTGAAGTCCAGCAATACAGTGTCCTCAGCACACACCTTCTGTATGGAACAGTTCTCGTCTGCATAGAACTAGGGGATTTCAATCTGAAAATGGTCAGTTTGAGTTGTGTCTGGGTTGCTACAGTACGTGTGTCATGCATGTGTGAGATTTCATACCATCATGAACCTTGCAGCCTCACCAGTACCTAAAGCCTGGTATTAATAACTGGGCAAAGTCGACTTCACAAAGCTGGTTGTGAGAAGCTTTGGGACTGAATTTTCTATCAAAAGACTTTGCAAAGTCTCCGCAAAGTCAACTCCAGGCCTTAATTAAGGAACGGCCTTAGGATTTGCTTAATCCTCTTGAGTGTCTGTGAACAAGAAGACTTTACTATCATCATTGAGGCAAAGAACTTTATACTGTTTAGTTATGGTCATTTTTTCTGTACAGTTGTTACGTATCAGTTCTATGCCGTATTCTTCAAGTCTGCCTCTTTTTTTCCAGATTTCACTGCAGATGCTGACCAAATTTATGAAGGAATATGGTGTGATTACTACTGCTAACATAAAAGATCGTCTGGTGGCTGTGACCATAGCCATGATACAGCTGCTGATCTCAGGATGCAAGTCTTTGGAAAGGGAGTAAGTGTGGTAGTTAAGTGAGGGAATTGGGGTGAGGGGTCTGCGTATGGTATACTGAAGTTAGGTAATAGACAATGTTTGGAAATAACTCTTGTCAAGTGTTTATGGGTTGTGGGAGAGTTACCTGTCCTTGTTTTTCCTTGGCAACACAAACACACTCACGCACACACACATGTACCAACCACACACACCCACACCCACACACAGACACAGAAGGTGAAAATCTGCATCCACAAGGTTAATCGCTGTAGAATGCCATTTTCAGGTGATACTCCCTTTATATACAGGCAAATCCGGATAAGACGAAATTGAAGGGACCGAATTGTTATTGTGTCCTATCCGAAATTTCGACTTGGTCATAGTACAGTGGAACCCGATCTAGCGACCTTGAAAATGTTGACAAAATCGGTCCTTATGGAGGGAGGGGGCGGGGCCACAAAGAAAGTCACCTCAGATTTTCTTAAAAAAAGAAAACAGAGAAGTTTGAGTTGCTGACGACCGTTTCCTCAAGCAAACTGCTTCGATTTCATGTTTGACATTGTCGATGGTGTCCACCAGTTCTGGTGCATGTTTCAATGCAAAAAGAGTTAGTTTCTGAGCAAGCATTTCTTTACAGCAGTCCCTAGCTGCAATGATGAAGGCCCTCCGAGAAAGAGAGTGAAAAATCGGCCACCGTTCTCAGCATCGCGTATCTGTGTGTAACCTCTTTCATTGACAAGATACTCTTGTTTCCCTGCAGCCTTGACCAGTGAGTCGGTTACCTCATCTGTGAACCCTTCAGTTGTGTTGCTTTGTCAAAAGTTAGACACAGTCAACTAGTTTTGCTCTGAGTGAACAGTGCAGCTGGCCTCAATTAGCCGGTGACTCCTCTCTGGCCACAGCACCAAACAGTACATGGCTGGGGGGAGAGAGAGAGAGAGAGGGGGGGGGGGGGGGGGGTAGCTGGCTAAACTCAGTGGGGTGTCCGGTGTCACTGAAGTCAGCAGGAAGAGCATTGGAGAGAAATAGAGAGGTGTACTCTTCCAAACAATTTCCAAGGATCAGTTGTCAGGGCTTAGGGTAGTCAGTGAGGGAGAGTGAGAGATGTTTGTGTACAGTCCGACTGAAGAGTGAAAAGTCACTGCCACAAGATCGGCATGCAGTCAATAAAGCCAGACAAGAAGAATGATTATGACATGCGGCTCTATCTGCTGTTTTTTGAGTCACTTGAGAAAAAGTGACTCTATGTAATCGGTCAGTGTTAGTCTGTCCGGCCGGCCGTCCGTAGACACCACCTTAACGTTGGACTTTTCTCGGAAACTATCAAAGCGATCGGGCTCATATTTTGTTTAGTCGTGACCTCCAATGACCTCTACACTTTAACGATGGTTTCGTTGACCTTTGACCTTTTTCAAGGTCACAGGTCAGCGTCAAAGGAAAAATTAGACATTTTATATCTTTGACAAAGTTCATCGGATGTGATTGAAACTTTGTAGGATTATTCTTTACATCAAAGTATTTACATCTGTAGCCTTTTACGAACGTTATCAGAAAAACAAGGGAGATAACTAGCCTTTTCTGTTCGGCAACACACAACTTAACGTTGGGCTTTTCTCGGAAACTATAAAAGTGACCGGGCTCAAATTTTATGTGAACGTGACTCATTGTGTTGTGAATAGCAATTTCTTCCTGTCCATCTGATGCCTCATATAATATTCAGAACTGCGAAAGTGACTCGATCGAGCGTTTGCTCTTCTTGTTTTAATTCAAACTGGTTTTCAACGCTTATTCTCACAAAGCATCTGCACACCTGCCTCTGCCTCTGTGCTGTGTTTGTGTGGCTGCTTTCGTATGATGTCAGTGCATGGTGAGTGCGTTCACTGCCTTGTGACTTCCCCACCTTTTCCAGAATGTTTTCTTGGAGTTGGATAATTCTCCTAACTCCTCGCCCCCTCCTTACTCCTCGCCCCCTCCTAACTTCAGTTCATACTTTATTGCGTGCCGACTGACCAGTCGGTGTGGCGTCCGTGTAGAGAAGAAGGGAATAAGGTTACACAATGCGCTAGTGTGAGACGCCAAGTTTCGTGTTTCGAGTTGCTGTAGTAAATATAGAGTAAACTTTGTCTTTGGGACTGACTTTCTGTTGTGTGCTATCCGTCTTTCGACTTACGTAAGAGAAATCCCATTTCGAGCTCAGGGTACTTTGTACACATAGATAGAGAGGGATAATTCCGGACCAGAATTTCTTTGTGTGCTAAGCGAATTTTTGACTTAACCGTTTGTGAGTTAGCTGGATTTGCCTGTACATGATTTCTTCTAATGTTTATACTTGCATGGGTCATGTTTTGCAGAGAAGCAGTTCAACTGGAAGAGAACACTGCCATTCTGCTTGAAAGCCTGATTGAAGCCGACAGGAAAGGTGAAAATGGGCACAGGACTCTGTCCAAGTCAGACCTACAGCAACTCTTCATGTCCGTGTCATCAAGCCTATCTGCCCATGGGGTTGCTAAGCTGACGACGACACATCTGAGAGCGTCTGTGATGAGCCTGTTGTGCTACACAATTGACCGGTTGCCTGGGATAGTTTTGAACAGCGTGGCTAGTGTTTCCATGGAGCAGTTGACTGCCTTTCTCTTAGGTTTGTTGGGAGGCCAGTGCACTGACTTGCAGGTGAGAGACAAGACAAGATAAAATCTTTATCCCCGAGTACGCTAGTACTAGGGCTCAGCAGACTTTAATTGTCTGTGTGTGTGTGTGTGTCTCGACTTAACAGCTTATTGCTGGGAAACTACTGGGCGCAGCTCGTTCAAAAGTTGATACACTAACTTGATAATAGGTCCGATTGATCGTATTAAAACTTCATAATGTTACCTGGGACCTAAATGCGAAATAAACCACAAAAAAACGACTTGGCGGTGGGAGGAATTCGCGGTGCAACAGCCAGCCAGGCAGTCTGATAGAACGGTGCAAGGTCTCGGCCAACCAAGACTATGGCATACTCGTAGCAAAGCCGCCGAATGGTACCGTAAACCAAGAATAGTGACGTAATTACGTCACGGTCGAAAGTCTTTGACGTCAATGCCTCCCTGTAGTCTTTTTCTCTCGCGCTGTGTGTGTGTTCATTTTGTGAACATGTGTTAGTGTTACTGTTTGTGTGTGTGTGTGTGTGTGTGTGTGTGTGTGTGTGCGTGCATGAGTCTGTACTCGTGTGTGTGTGTGTGTGTGTGTGTGTGTGTGTGTGTGTGTGTGTAAGAAAGAAAGAGAGAGAGGGAGGGAGTGAGGGAGAGAGAGAGTGTGTGTGTGTTTGTGTGTGTGAATGTCTGAAGAGTACTCGGGTCCAGCGCGAGCGTTTTTTATTAACCAGGGTAATAGATAAGCAAATGTACATGCTTTTTTGGGCTTTAGCTCTCAAGCTAAATAGAGTTGACTAGAACAAAACAACAAAATACAGAGAAAAAGAGAGCAACAAGGGCTGAGAGAGGAAGAGTGTATGTGTGCTTGCATATATACAAGTCGGAATGAAAAAATACATAAAAGTGTGTGAATCATACAAACGCTGGTGTTCCTTGCGCGTGTGTGTGTGTGTGTGTGTGTGAGGTGATAACTGGTCTAATCAGAAATGTCTGTTTGCAGTTTGCAGCACCTCTGCTGTCAAGGCTGGTGATGCTGGAGTCTACCAATGCAGTATCAACAGATTCACAGTCACTGCTGCTACAGTTGCAGTCACAGACACCAAGAGTTCCTGCTGCAGCACCCCACACCCAACCATCACAGATGCTGCAGACTCCTTCCAGGCTCAAACGCAAGAGGTTTCAAAAGTTTTGTGTAGGCCTGCTTGGCTGTATACATTAGATGCCATTTTGAATTTAAACATGAAAGAAAGAAAAGAACATGGAAATAAGGAGTTAACTTTGTGCTTGTTGATGCAAAGAAAAATATAATTTGGCAAATCCTCACCGACCCCCAAAATGCTTGAAAAGCAAAGAATGTATCGCGATCGTTGGACCTGTTTTAAAATTGTGAGTTTTATTTTTGGTGTATTTTGTTAAAAAGAAATTTTAAAAAACCCACAGCGATTCATACCCTCTGAGGTGAAATTAAATTCAATGAAATCATAAACAGGTCTTGATTCTGATGGAAATGTTTTTGTTGTAGACGAGATGTCCCAACTCAGCCTGAAGGCAAGAAGAAGAAGAGAACACAGTTGTTTCAGAAACTGCTGGACAGAACATACCAGGTCATGAATATTGAAAAAGACAAGGTAATTTTTCTGATGTTGATTGATTAATAGGTTGACTAGTTTATTCTGTTTTTTCAGACACATAGACACAAGCGCATGCTCCCATGGGGTCGCCTTCACGCGGCGGGAGTGTTTCCACAGAGCTACCCCACCCCTTTACTTCTCTTCTTTTGTCTTATTTCTGCCTTACCAGTCCTTTCACCTATATTTCCTTCCAAGAAAACTCTCCCTACTATTCCCTGCAGTTTTCCAATTCTTTTCTTGTTGTCTTATTTCTACCTGACTGGATCCATCACCTTTATTTCACTTACCAAAAGTCTTCTTTTCCACATCCTTATTTCTCTGCCCCCCGCATGTCGTAAGAGGCGACTAACGGCTCCTGTTTCTCCTTTTACCCTTGTTGAGTGGTTCTTGTATAGAATATAGTCGGTGTTTGTAAGGATTTTGGTCAGGCGGTGTGTGGGAAGTGTTTGGTCCTTTGTGCTGGAAGCTTGCATTCTCCCGGTGGGGTCATGTATTGTACTACGTTGCGGGCCCCTGGAGCAATTTTTTGATTGGTGCTTTTGTGAACAAGAAACACTTAACAAGTGGCTCTATCCCATCTCCCGCCTTTTCCCTATCCCATCTCCCCCCTTTCCCTCGTCGCGATATAACCTTCGTGGTTGAAAACAAGATTAAACACCAAATAAATAAATAAATAAATAAACACAAGCGCACGCACTTAAAGCAGCAGCACATCTCCACATCCCTTATGGCGTATCTTGGAACAGGCAGAGGTATGACATGTGGGAGGACAAAACACCAGGCAGACATGCAAACAATGGACACATACATGGGTGCAACTCTGCCGGCTACACGCCGGCAGCCGGTTTTTGGTTTCATCGGCTGCCGATGTTTTTGTTCCAGGAGAGGGTTTTTTTGGCATTTTAAATACTAAAAAAGCTTGGACCCCAACTTTTGCCGGTTTTTGGAATTTTCCAGGTTGCACCCATGCACATATGATCGGTGTTATGGTTTTGGTTACGCTGTTTTTGCAGTCTCCTAAATTCTGTCAAAACTTATGCTTTGTTGCCTTTGTTTGTTGCAGATGAATTGTGTGCATGTTCTGGCTGCAGTCAGATTGACCTGCGAAGTTGCTGCTCGCTGTGCCTGGGAGAGTAGCATTGCAGCTGGGTCAGGGTATGGTTTGTGTGTGTGTGTGTGTGTGTGTGTGTGTGTGTGTGTGTGTGTGTGTGTGTGTGTGTGTGAGAGAGAGAGAACAGTTAGTTTGACCTGCAAAGCTGCTTTTTGCTGTGTCTGGGAACATAGCATGGCAGCTGGGACAGGGTATGGTGTGTGTGTGTACACATGCATGTGTTTGTGTGTGTTTCGGGGTTGCTGCTGTATGTGCCTTGAAGAATAACATGGTGACTTGAAAAGGAAGAGATATGAGAGATATGCGCATGAGTTTGTTTTATGTGTGAGTTTATGATTTGAACCAATTTTTGGGTGGTTTTTTTTATGGAGAAATTCCTACACTTATGCTGTCCTATATATATGTAATTGTTAGTGTATTTTATGAATTCATGCCAAGAAAGAGTGAAAGATACAATGTCCATGCATGCACATTCCTTTGACACGTTTGTTTTGTTTTTACATACACTTTTCGTTACAATGAAGGAGTCAAACTACAGTATGTTATCGTCATTTTGCAGGTTATGTGACTGTGAGGACTATCTCAGCCAAGATATCATTCAGAAGATGTGTGCCTGCTTATCTGGCCTTTTGATCGACAGGGCCGTCTCTGGCTTGGAACCCACATCACAAAACATAGCTCTTGCGCATGTTGTCAGATGTGTCAGCACACTCCTTGCTTGCCATGGTATGAGGTCTTGTGATAATGATGGTGGTGATGATGATGATGGAAAATTAATATTCTGTACACTCAAAGAAGAAAGCAAAGGGAATGTTATGAAAACATTTTTTGAGAGTGATAATTTGCTTCTTTTTTATGTGATGGTCACTTTATTGAAAAGAAGAAATTTTTAGTGTGTGAATATATCTCTGTTTGTTGAACGGCTTACGTTTTTCTTTTTGTAAACTGAATTTTGTGTGTGTGTGTGCGTTGTACACAATAATTTTGATTGCTTCGAGTATTCTCTGGGTTAGTCTGTTGTAAATGTGTATTTGTTTTAGTTTTGGTTATTGCTTGTTGCTATGTGAAGAGTCTTGGTTTCCATTTGTCATTTTTTGAGGCTGTCCATATGTCTAAGTTCTGGTGACAATTGATTGTGCTAGTGAGCATCAGTCTTTTAAAAAATGTATTTGAAAGTGAAAACTGTGAGTGCCAATGACATTTTTCAGATCTTATCGCCATACCAGTTGAAACACTGCAAGAGGTGGCTTGGATTCTCAGTTTACCCTGGCTGCTGGTTAGTGTTGTTGTTTTTTTTCTCACCAGTTTTGTTTTCTACGATTGTTGAACACTGAAGAAGTTTTCTCTAATTAGTCTGCAATATTCTCACCTTGAGAATCAATAAGTGTAATTTGTGACTTTTAATGGCTGGTACCAATATTTCTCTTCTGGATAATGCTTGTGTTTGAAATAGTTTTCTTTGTTAAATCATGACTTCAAGACAACATAAGTCGATTTAGAATCTCAGACTCGCACTGCTTACTGGTTGCTGCATTTTTGTGCATCTTACAGTATTTGGCAACTATGTGTGAAAGTTGACAGAATACAGCTTGTCTGCAAGCAGTGGTGTAAGATGAGCTAGTGATATTTGTTGATCATAATTAGTTTGATTGCAGAATGACACAAGCTGGCAAGATGTGCGGCCAAGCCAAGCGAAGGCAATTTCTCGCATCAGCGTAGAGCTTGCTGATCAAATGGGTATGTGTTTTTAATACTCGCCACCAGTATTACACTCTTTGGACTCCGTGTGTGTGTTTGTGTCGGTATGTTTGTGCATGCATGTGTGCCTGTGCGTGTTAACAAGTGATTCGAGTAAGTAAGTACATTTTCACAAATGTTATCTTTGCAAGGGTTGTCTTTGACATTATGAGTAAAAATCTTTTTTTTTGTTTAAACATGGTAATGGTTTGTATGATGAAATACTGTTTAATGACTTAGTTGAGAGTGTTTTCATGGGGTGTTTAGTTTTGTTCATGAGATGATTCATTAATATCTGTGTTGACTGATATATCTGATTTGCAGAGCTCTCAACGGTCTGTGAATGTGTAAGAGGTCTTGCACTGGCACCAAAGGAATACGCACCATCATGGAGGGTACATGTCTTCACACAGGTTTTGGTAAGGGAGAAATATTCTTGAGTGTATGCAGACAGAGGAACCCCCATTTTAAGACACCCTCATCTTTAAGACCTTGTTTTCATCGACTTTCTGTTCATAACCTTTGTAAAATTACTCCCATTTAAAAACTCCCTCCATTTTAAGACCTTGTTTTCCCAGACTTTCTGTCCATAACCTTTGTAAAAAATACTCCCATTTAAAAACTCCCTCCATTTTAAGACCTTGTTTTCTCGGACTTTCTGTTCATAACCTTTGTTAAATTACTCCCATTTAAAAACTCCCTCCATTTTAAGACCCGATTTTCTCAGATTTTGGGAGGTCTTAAAAGGGGGGTTCCACTGTATATGTTGTCAATGGATGCTGATTGTGAGTATATAGATATGAAACTGGAATGAATGTAGCTTACTTGGTGGTTTTGTCATTTATTTGCAGCTTATATTTTGTGTTGTCAGTGAATTAATATTGATCAAGCGTATAAAGACATGAAACAGGTCGAAATAGAAGGTGTTCAGTTGTTTGTCATTTATTTGCAGTTACTATTTTGCAGTTACTTTTTATTTGCATTCTTTTTTGCAGCTACTATTTTCTCACAGGGTATGTAACTGTTAGTAGTGTAACTATACTTGCTTCCAGAGTAACTCAGTGTTTCGTCTTATGCCTTATTAATTATTTACTCACAAAAATACATTCCTGTACTATATTCACATTTATTTCCTTTTTTAAGTGTGACACCAAGCAGGAGATAAAGCAGACGGCAGTGTCAGTGTTTCCAATGTTCCTGTTCAACCTGGGCCCAAACTTTCTGCATTTCGTCAAGCAGTGCATTCAGTATGTTCACATTCAATGTTCAGGCTCACACGAAATAATTCAATTGTGCTGAGGAGCCATTGTTGTCAATATAACACTTACCTCGACAGTACTATTCTTGCACATTATCTATTATAGGCCGAAAAAATTGGACAAAACGCTGAGTGGGTACAATTATCTCCCATAACCATGCGCCACCGTGGATCCCAAGCACTGTCCGAGTGCTTCCCCCTTACAGGATGTAGGTGGCGCGTCCTCTTTCTTTTTTCGCGCGTGTCAGACCGGCTGTGTTTCTGCTACGCTCCCGGATTATTTTGGACTAAGAGGCTCCTTTTCTGTGTGGACTATCACCTGTTGGATTATTGTGTGTTATTCCACTTCTGGCTTGAGGCTACGTTGTGTTTCCTTCAACTTGTGCCTCCGTTTTTGTGTGGCGGACTCGGCGTGCCTCCCGTCCTACTTCGTGGTGACCGGTCGTCTGCTTCTCGTTTCGCCGCATTCACTTGAGTATTGACCTAAATTTTCTTTGAATTTTGTTAATTCTCGGTCTTTAAGGGTACGTACAGGGCGAGGTAGGATGTCTCGTCCTGTTTTGGGCTCTGGTTCTACGGAACCAGAGTCTGCCGGGGGCAACCCTTCTCCGGGCGCCCAGCGTCATGTTTTACGCACGGAGAAGGGGATCTTTCGGCGCTCCGACTCTCCCTCCCCAAACGCTTTGCGTTTGCGGCGAGGGAGGGCGGAGAAAGCCTGTTTGAGCAAGCTCAATGCGAGCTTGCTCAAACAGGCTGGGCTTGAGCCTGGGACTTCGGGCGGGGCTGCGCCGTCGAAGGTTCGGGGAAGTTCGAGGGGAAAGAAAAAGCTTCTTTCTCCTTCTCCTTCAGTGGAACAGGCTTCCCCCCCTTCGACGCCGTTGTCCGGCCCTCAGTCTCAGGCTTCAGCTCCTCCCGGTTTCGAGCCTGGGGGGAAGGTTTCCTTCTCCCCCCTGGCTCGAATCCGGGGGCAGGTCGATTCCCAACCCTCTTTGGGGGTTGGTGAATCCGATCTAGGGGCTACTGGAGAGACTCAGGTTTTGACAGCCAACGGCCATACCACGTTGAAAACACCGGTTCTCGTCCGACCACCGAAGTTAAGCAACGTCGGGCCCGGTTAGTACTTGGATGGGTGACCGCCTGGGAACACCGGGTGCAGTTGGCATTAAAATCTTTCTTTTTCCGGTGCCTCTCCTGTGCCCTCCTCGGTTTCCACCGCTGTGGAAGCCAGGAGGGACACGGGTCCTCCTCTGAACTCCCTCGCTGGGTCGTCTGCTGCTGTTTTGACAGTAGTTTCGGCCTCCTGGGGGGGGAGATCGGAGGAGATGACGGGGTCTCTGAATTCCCTCCCCGCTGGGGTTGGGATGCGAATTGACCCCGTTCAGGGCGGTCCTGTGGGGGCAGGGGTTTCAGGCTTCGTGCCTACGACCACTGCTACTACGGTTCCCTCTGACGTCCGTGTGACTGGTGGCTGTCCCTCTTGAAACGCTCCGGCCGACTAGTTACTGGACGTGGAGGTGTTCGACAGAACGTGGTACTTCTGTCGAATGGTCAGGGCGACGGGAACATTGTTTCTGTTGCTCAGACCGACACCTCCGACCGGACCGTCTTGACCCCACGCCATTCCTTAGCGTCTGGTGTTCGGGTGACGGATGGTCCGGACCAAGGGTCCGGAACGTTCCAGGCTTACGGGTCGGGATCGAACCGGACCCACGGGTCCCGACTGGACTTGACCTCCGGGTTTGGTCCGGACGGGACCCATGGTACGGGACCGTACCGGACCTTAGGGTCCGGTGCGGGACAGTACCTCTGGCCCTTGCCGGACCCCCCGGACCTACGGGTCCGGATGGTACGGTACGGGACCAGTGTTTCGGTCGGGACCGGACCACCCGACCACCTCTGTTGGTCTGGGTGGTCTGGCACCGAACCGGAACACACCGGACCTACGGGTCCGGAGGGTACGGTACCGGACCAGTGGTCCGGTCGGGACCGGACCACTCGACCACCTCTGTTGGTCCGGGTGGTCTGGCACCGAACCGGACCATGCCGGACCTACGGGTCCGGATGGTACGGTATGTCCACGTCCGGACCGAGCCACCCGAACACTTCTGTGGGTACGGATGGTTCGGTACCGAACGGGACCTCCGGATGGTACGGGACCGGACCGAATCTACGGGTTCGGATGGTCCGGTACCGGACCACCCGACCACCTCTGTTGGTCCGGATGGTCTGTCACCGAACCGGACCATACCGGACCACCGGACCTACGGGTCCGGATGGTACGGTAGGTCCACGTCCGGACCGAACACTTCAGTGGGTACGGATGGTTCGGTGCCGTACGGGACCTCCGGATGGTATGGGACAGGACCGGAACACCGGACCACCCTACCGGATCGGTCCGGACCACCCGACCACCTCTGTTGGTCCGGATGGTCTGGCACCGAACCGGACCTACGGGTCCGGATGGTACGGTATGTCCACGTCCGGACCGAGCCACCCGAACACTTCTGTGGGTACGGGTGGTTCGGTGCCGAACGGGACCTCCGGATGGTGCGGGACCGGACCGGACCTACGGGTCCGGATGGTCCGGTGCTGGACCGGTGGTCCGGTCCGGACCGGACCACCCGACCACCTCTGTTGGTCCGGATGGTCTGGCACCGAACCGGACCATACCGGACTTACGGGTCCGGATGGTACGGTGTGTCCACGTCCGGACCGAGCCACCCGAACACTTCTGTGGGTACGGATGGTTCGGTACCGAACGGGACCTCCGGATGGTACGGGACCGGAC
This sequence comes from Littorina saxatilis, assembly GCF_037325665.1. Lineage (NCBI taxonomy): Eukaryota > Metazoa > Mollusca > Gastropoda > Littorinimorpha > Littorinidae > Littorina > Littorina saxatilis. The sequence continues at coordinate 85,491,631 of NC_090245.1, forward strand.
CGGAACACCGGACCGGAACACCGGACCACCCTACCGGACCGGTCCGGACCACCCGACCACCTCTGTTGGTCCGGATGGTCTGGCACCGAACCGGACCTACGGGTCCGGATGGTACGGTACGTACGTCCACGCCCGGACCGAACCACCCGAACACTTCTGTGCGTACGGATGGTTCGGTGCCGAACAGGACCTCCGGATGGTACCGGACCTACGGGTCCGGACCTACGGGTCCGGATGGTCCGGTGCGGGACCACCCGACCACCTCTGTTGGTCTGGATGGTCTGGCACCGAACCGGACCATACCGGACCACCGGACCTACGGGTCCGGATGGTACGGTATGTCCACGTCCGGACCTAACCACCCGAACACTTCGTTGGGTACGATGGTTCGGTGCTGAACGGGACCTCCGGATGGTACGGCACCGGACCGGACCACCCTACCGGACCGGATCGGCACCCCCGACCGGACCGGACCATTTCTTTTCTGATCAGACCCCATGGGTTCCTGTTCAGTCTATAAATGGCGGGGGTTCGTTGGCTGGGCTGACCCAACAGTCGCAGGGTTGTTGTTTTTCTCCCCCTTCGGCTGCTGGAGACGTTTCGTCTTTGGGGCAGGGGTCTTCGCGGCCTCTTGCTTCTGTGGGCGTTTCTTCACAGCCTGCTTCATCGCTTTCGGCTCTTCCCCCTCAAGCTCCCTACACTCCTGCTTTTGAGGAGTTGTCGGGAAGTGAAGAGGAGAGTGAGTCGGAGGACGATAGGGAGGAGGATCAGGGTCGCCCTGAGGTTAACACTGAACCTCTACCCTTGCCGGTTTCTGATGGAACTTCCGAAGCTATGCTTCGTACTTTCCAACAGTACATGACAGACATCACGCGGCGTCTTGACGTCACGGATGCCTCTCTTAAGCGTCTGTCGTCTAGTGTTGACACACAGGACGTGGACCCGGGGTCTGAGGACGAGAGGCAGGAGGCTCGTCCTCGCACAGCTAGAAGGACGTTTGAACAGTTTCAGGACGTCCTTCCCTGAGACGCCCTCTCGTCCTTTGAGTCCGCTTCGGCCCGGGCGCGGGAGGCTCACGCCGCGTCTGCCGGCGGCTCGTTTTATGAACGATCCGGCCGCCGGCAATTCGCGTTCCACCCTAGTCTAAGTGCCACGGTGGAAGCGGCAGCACATCGCCTGAGGAGTACAGATTCACGTGCAAACGCGACCTATGTTCCTCGGGAGGACGCGGGTTCAGTGCCATGCTTTCCTTTGGGAGGCGCACCTCCACTGTTTCCTCGTGTCCAATCTGTTTCGTCCCTCCCTTTTCCCTTTGACTCTCGAACTCTCCCTTTCCAGACTTCGAGTGTTTAGGGTGGGGCTGACGGTGATGTGTTCGTTGGGGAGGTGCCTTCGGTCAAGAAGGTGGAACTGAGCTCTGCTTCGTTCCACAATCTTGAGGCCACCGTTTCGTCCACAGTCGAGGCCCAATCACAGGCCTTGACATGGATGAGCACGCTGTCCACACTGTTGGACCCTCCCAATCGGGCAGAGTCCGATTCCACTCGGGTCCTTGACACGGTTCGAGTGGATCGGGCTTTGCATGCCGTGCGATCGTGCGTGACGTCTGCGGCAGAATTGGCCATTGGAACACGGGTCCACTTTATTGGCCCTGTTCCGTGATCATTTTCTGCCTACTTCTATAGTGCCTCCGGATATGAGGAAGAGTCTGAGGAACACGTTTCCTCAGCCTTCTTCCCTCTTTCATCCGGACACTGTTCGTTCTGTGGTGGAGTCCACACGCCAGAGGAACACTGATTCTCTGATGGTTGGCCTCGCTGCTTCGGCGACGGCGGCGGGGAGTAAGAGAAGTGCTACAGTCACCTCCAGCTCCCAGCCTCAGAAGAAGAAGAAGAAGCCAGTTTCACTGCCTCCTTCTTCCTCCTCTTAGGCGCCTGTTGCGTTCCCAAGCAAGACGAAGGGTGCTCAGACAGGTAAGGGGAAGCAGCACCACCAGGGGGGGTGGTCGCAAGCCTGCGCCTGCCCGCCAGCAGAATTTTCAGTGAGTCCCGGCCCTACGTTGACGCCCCCTCAAGTTGCCCCTCTTTCGTCCGGCGGTTCCCTTTTTTCGGGCCCGCGGCATGTGGGGCAGACTGGTCTCCAACCAGTTTTTCTTGAGGGTGGTGTGGTCGGGGTTTTCTCTACCGCTGTCGTCACAACCTCCATTGTCCGCTCTACCTTGGACGTTCCCCCCTCCTCGAGAGCCTGCCAGATGGCAGGCTCTTCAGGACGAGGTGAACTCGTTGGTCGAGAAGAAGGCGGTCTACCCCCTTTCTCAGCCTTCTCTGGGGTTCTGCTCCCGCCTGTTCACCGTCCCCAAAAAGGACGGCCGGTTCAGGCCGGTGTTGGACCTCTCCACCTTGAACTTGTACCTTCACAGGTGCAAGTTCAAGATGGAAACCCCTTCGTCGGTCCGGTTGGCCATCCGGCCAAACGATTGGGCCATGTCTGGGACCTCCAGGATGCTTACTTCCACATCCTGGTGGCCCCGGGGTACCGACATCTGCTCCGGTTCGTTTGGGAGGGCACGGTGTTCGAGTTTCGGGCCCTCCCATTCGGCCTGTCCTTGGCCCCTCTGATTTTCAACGGGGACAACAACACCACATGCTTAGCTTACCTTCGCCACCAGGGGGGCACCAATTCTCGGTCCCTCTCCCTGTTGGCGGAGGAGATTCTGCTCTGGTGCCAGACCAATCAGGTCCGGATGTCAGTCCAGTTCGTTCCGGGGAAACTGAACGCCCTGGCCGACATTCTCAGTCGGGGCGATCAGGTTCTCTCCACAGAATGGACCATCGCTCACAACGTTCTACAGCGTCTGTGGGCAAGGTGGGACCGTCCTCTGATCGATCTGTTCGTAACTCGATTCAGCGCTCGGCTTCCCAGGTACGTCAGCCCCTTTCGAGACATGAATGCGTTCCACTTGGACGCATTCACTCTCTTGTGGAGGCTCCTCGATGCTTACGCCTATCCCCCGACATCTCTGATTCCGAGGGTGCTGGCAAAATATCTGCAGGAACGACCAAGACTGATTTTGGTCGCGCCTTACTGGCCAACAGCTCCGTGGTTTCCAGATCTTCGCGGTCTCACCCACGTAGACCCTCTACCTCTGGATCTGGACGGGGGAGGTCTGCTCCAGCCTCGATCATGCCTCCCTCATCCACGTCCAGAGAGTCTGTGCTTGACCGCATGGCTCTTGTGCGCTCCAAACTGCTTGCACTAGGATTGCACAAGAGTTCAGTAGAGTTTTCCTTGAACGCTAAGAGGCGATCAACTAATCAGCTCTACGACTTACGCTGGAGAGCTTGGGCCACCTTCGCCTTGTCCAAGGGGATAAAGCCGCTTTATCCCTCAACACAGGACTTGGCCAACTTCCTGGTGGAAGTGTATCAAAAGAAGAGTCTTTCTTCTAAGACTCTTCTTGGATACAGATCTGCCATCGCTTCCACGATTGCGGCCGCTACTGGTCGCAGAACTGAACACTTGATCAGGTCCTCCCTCATCGCTAATGTCCTTTCGGGTATTAGCAATGCAGCGGTGTCTAAACCTCTGGTTTCATTTCCCAAGGGGGATGTCTTTCTGGTCCTCAAACTCCTGCGTAGCAATGAGTTTGAACCCCTGGCAGGCATCAGTATCAAGTTGCTGATTTTTAAGACTAATTGTTCCTCATCGCTTTAGCCACTTGCCGTAGACTCAGTGGTATTCAAGCTTTGAGTGGCCTGGACTTTGACATTGAGTTCACCACACAGCAGTGGTTGCTAGCATGGTCACGTCAGTCTAAGGTATGTTTCTTGGGTATATTTTCTTTTACGGTAGTACTGTTCGAAAATTGCCTGGGTATCTTAATCCTTGGATTTAAGTGATTTTGATTAAGGAGTTTAATACTCTACATATCACCCTCACACCACTCTGGTATTCTGTGCAAGAATAGTACTGTCGAGGTAAGTGTTATATTGACTGTAAGGCTTCTTTTTAAGCCTACTGTCTATATGATACTTACCGAGACAGTACTATTAGAGTTTCCCTCCCGCCTCCCCTCTTGATATGTTATGGGCTTTTTGAGGGTCTGCAGCTCATAAAGAAAGAGGACGCGCCACCTACATCCTGTAAGGGGGAAGCACTCGGACAGTGCTTGGGATCCACGGTGGCGCATGGTTATGGGAGATAATTGTACCCACTCAGCGTTTTGTCCAATTTTTTCGGCCTATAATAGATAATGTGCAAGAATAGTACTGTCTCGGTAAGTATCATATAGACAGTAGGCTTAAAAAGAAGCCTTACAATTAACTGGTATTGATGAGCACTTTTGGTGTTGGTTCTTCGTGAGTCAGCATTTCAGAAAAGTGTAATGATCATAGTCTCAAGAATAATGGGAAACTTCAATAAAGTAATGAATGGCAGTCAGTTTTGAAGTTTCAGAAAAAAGGGAAAGAAAAATGTTGCTCATGTTATAGCATACATATATACTTATGTGTTTCAGAGTGGGTAGTTTTGATGGTTAGCAACTATATCTTGGTCATGTTTCCTTGACTATGAAATATGCCATTGATCTTTTATGACGAGTTTTTACGTACCTCTTGTGATCTTCATGTAGTGATATTCATAAAATTATGAGTGCTGTCAAAAACATAATTATGACTAGTGTTTGATGGTAATCTGCAAAGTTAAGGTTTGTTTCAGTCCAATGATCACAGATCCCTCAACTGCAGTTCAGAACTCTGTGGCGGCGGTAGCGGGGGACTTGGCGTGTGTAGCTGCTCAAACTGTTGCCCTTGACAGGTAAGGAAACCTTTTGTATCTCACTTGACTTAATGAAAAGCTTTGTGTGTTTCTTTTCTTTCTTTTAATGTTTCTTTTTTTTGTTGATATTAATCTCTCTGTGTTTTTCTCTTCACCTCCATCACTACCCTCAGCCTGTGCGCACAAACACATGTATTTATTGCTGTTGCTGTTGCTCTCACTCTGGTTTTTTAATTTTTTAAATCCTTCAAACAGGTATTTGCTCTGTTTGAATGAGTGCCTTTGGACAGTCAAAATTCATTAAAAATGTGGCAGCTTTTGCTTTGTTTATCTGAGAAACAAAGGGATGTAATCGCTATAAATGTATACCACATGTTCAACAGGAGTAAGCAAGAGTTATACAGAACTAATCTCCTAGCACCTGAGAGAAGCATTAAAATGAACAAGCCACTTTTATCCTCAAGATTTGTTCTTCATTTTTGTTCCATTTATGATTTCTCCAACAGCTTTTATGCCCCCAAAATAACTAAGACTAATAATCCTGTGCTGACAATTACAAAACGGTTCCATTTCAGTCAGTGTAAATTTTTAATTTTCAGGTCTGGCATCCAAGAGAAAAGTGAACCTGTCTCCTCTTTGTTATCCATTCAGTGTGCAAAATGCAATCAAAAAGGTGAGACCTCAGTTGTTTTCCACTTTTTTTGAGTCACTTGAGAAAAAGTGACTCTATGTAATCGGTCAGTGTTAGTCTGTCCGGCCGGCCGGCCGTCCGTAGACACCACCTTAACGTTGGACTTTTCTCGAAAACTATCAAAGCGATCGGGCTCATATTTTGTTTAGTCGTGACCTCCAATGACCTCTACACTTTAACGATGGTTTCGTTGACCTTTGACCTTTTTCAAGGTCACAGGTCAGCGTCAAAGAAAAAATTAGACATTTTATATCTTTGACAAAGTTCATCGGATGTGATTGAAACTTTGTAGGATTATTCTTTACATCAAAGTATTTACATCTGTAGCCTTTTACGAACGTTATCAGAAAAACAAGGGAGATAACTAGCCTTTTCTGTTCGGCAACACACAACTTAACGTTGGGCTTTTCTCGGAAACTATAAAAGTGACCGGGCTCAAATTTTATGTGAACGTGACTCATTGTGTTGTGAATAGCAATTTCTTCCTGTCCATCTGATGCCTCATATAATATTCAGAACTGCGAAAGTGACTCGATCGAGCGTTTGCTCTTCTTGTTCAGAAAAAGGTATGTTTGTAAGCACATTTGTTGTTGTTGAGGAATTGTTATATTTAGTCAAGTTTTGACTAAATATTTTAACATCGAGGGGGAATCGAAACGAGGGTCGTGGTGTATGTGTGTGCGTGTGTGCGTGCGTGTAGAGCGATTCAGACCAAACTACTGGACCGATCTCTATGAAATTTGACATGAGAGTTCCTGGGTATGATATCCCCGAACGTTTTTTTCATTTTTTTGATTAATGTCTTTGATGACGTCATATCCGGCTTTTCGTGAAAGTTGAGGCGGCACTGTCACGCCCTCATTTTTCAACCAAATTGGTTGAAATTTTGGTCAAGTAATCTTCGACAAAGCCCGGACTTCGGTATTGCATTTCAGCTTGGTGGCTTAAAAATTAATTAATGACTTTGGTCATTAAAAATCTGAAAATTGTAAAAAAAAATAAAAATTTATAAAACGATCCAAATTTACGTTTATCTTATTCTCCATCATTTGCTGATTCCAAAAACATATAAATATGTTATATTCGGATTAAAAACAAGCTCTGAAAATTAAATATATAAAAATTATTATCAAAATTAAATTGTCCAAATCAATTTAAAAACACTTTCATCTTATTCCTTGTCGGTTCCTGATTCCAAAAACATATAGATATGATATGTTTGGATTAAAAACACGCTCAGAAAGTTAAAACAAAGAGAGGTACAGAAAAGCGTGCTATCCTTCTTAGCGCAACTACTACCCCGCTCTTCTTGTCAATTTCACTGCCTTTGCCATGAGCGGTGGACTGACGATGCTACGAGTATACGGTCTTGCTGAAAAATGGCAGCTACTTGACTAAATATTGTATTTTCGCCTTACGCGACTTGTTTTACTTTGTCTGTTTTCTCACAGTGAACAGCTTAGATCATGGGTCACTGAAGTGTTGCACAGACGGTCAAAAATAAAGTGCAAGAGAATGCACTCTAAGTGATATAGTACTGTTGCTTAGAGTCTGTAGGATGCAAAACGGCGAAAAACGCAAAAAGAAACAAGCGTTCCAGACTTTGACAGTCTTTCTGTGTTGGTTACCGCAAATTCTTCTGCTCATACAGGTATACCAAACAAGTTAAGGATATGTCTTCAGTGCTATTGATCAGATGTTTAACAGCCGTGTTTGGGTCACAGACTTATGTGTATTCAAAGATATGCATTTCTTCTTCTCAAAACCGTTGTTCCTGGATTTGAGCAATATTGTCCTATGACGTCACAGGTCCTTGACCACGCCTACCCTCAAAATAGCGTTTTTGATGGTATGACTCACTTTCAACCGTGGAAACGGTGACTTAAACTGAACGATATTCAGATTTTTTACCCCAGAGAGTTTGTTTGGTATCTGAACTTACAGGGCATACCCATTCCGTGTAAATCCACCGGGCAGTCAGGCTGATTTAGCGTGTAAAAGAGAGTGACCGCCATATTGGATCGTGGTTCTGGATGGTGTTTTTGCCGGGTAGCTGCAGTTGATGTGCAATAAATCTAACACCTTAGGTAGCAGGCTCCCCACATTTTACAGAACAATGACAGAAACCCTCATCTGTATTCGTTTCAGTACTAAGAGCAAAACGAAACAGAAAATGGTCGCTGTAACGGTTTTCCGTTAATATTTTGTTATATCAAATCTTATCTTATGTACACGCATAACGTAGACACCAAGACATTCCAATGCATCCACACACATTGAGGCAACACTGTTTCAACATATTTTATGATAATGCATTCAAGTTGGCCGCATATTTTATTGGAATGAACTGACTAGCAGGGGGAAAATTCGGCCTGAATACGGCTGGAAACACAGAATCAGTCTATGTTTCTCGCAATACCTTTACACTCAGTTGACAAAAAAGGAACATAACTAATTCTAACAACCAATACATCAAATTAAAGCTACGACCTTTAACTTTCCAGCAAAATAAGTAACATTAGGTAAAAACCGATATTTATTTAATAGGATAGAAAAATAACAGTTCTAGCGAAAGCACTGAAACTTCTTCGATGCAGAAAATAACAAAACTCTCCAAACTGAGATAATCGGCAAACGTATTTATCATACACATAAAAAGTAGAACTCGAGACAAACATTCTGATATGCATTACATGGGGGAACATTATACAGTGACTTAGCATGAAACGAAAAACTCTACCAACTGAGCTACCGGGCCCCCATCTGGGAATAGCGCGCGTCCTTTTAAACAATTAACCAATCAGGGTCCAGCATCTAAGACACACTTCCAAGTTTACAATAAACACAGCGATCCTGAAGGCAGAAACAATGGGTCAGGGGGAGATAATTAGATAAGGACTGAAAGAGAAAAACAATTAAATGACCGGACATAACAAAACTCTATGTTGGCAGTTCACCCTGTCACAGTTAGAAAGTATGGGTCGTACAAGACCCACATCTTCTGGACTTTGTAGGGCAAAGAGTGATTCGGTGCAGGTCAATCAAAAAAATGTTTGCCCTTTGAATCTATTCTGCTAATACTGTAGACATTTTCTTGACAATTTCCTCATGGAACACGAAGGTTTTGTCATCCAATCCCAAGAAAACATAGTGGCTCCTCACACGTTTCATCAACCGGACCTGAACACCTTCCTCTTCCAGCTTGTCGATCTGGAACAAATACAATAAGTACCGACTCATCCCTAAATCCGTTGCAGAGTATTATATTTATTTACTACCATGGAAGTTGATGTTAACCTGTGATTTGTAAAACTGTAAAAACATTTTACAAATTACGTCGAACCTAAAAACCACAAAGTAATACATGCCTTTTCATTTTATTAGTATTAATATTTGTTGTCCAGATCCCAGTCAACCAGGCCAAAATTCCACATGAAAATGGAAGTGTTTGAGTAAATCTGCACATGTTATTATTTTCTATAATTCGATTTCGAAGCGTGATAAGCGCAGATTTGTTTGTCTGTCGGTGTGTCCGTCACAAACATGTGCACGCGAGTTCTCAAAAACATTCTCAACATCGTAATTACCGCCAAGCTGATAGATCCCTGGACTTTCGAGATGACAAGAAAATATCGGGCGCATTTACGTCATTTGTAAAAAAAAAATGTTTTACATATCTCGCGGTGTGCCACGTGATTTGTAAAACAGTGGTTACAAATCACGCGGCGCGCCCCGCGATTTGTAAAATGTTTTACATTTCTACAAATCACGAGTCAACAGTTGAGATCAAATACATGACGCAAAAAGCTCTGTCAACGCACAAGTATGATTTGACAAAAATGTCATCTTTGTGTACACACGGTTTAACAACATTATAAGATGTTGGCGTGTGAAAGCAACTTTCTGTGTTTTGAGTTCATAAAATGTTGGGATAAGTATGCCAGGTTGCACAGTTCTGTAGGTTCCTCTCAGTATTCCACCCCCTTGGTTTTCAGTTGTAAATATCTAAGCTTAGTGATTGAATGTGGAAGCTACGTTTGGTCAAAGCTCACATAAGATTTACATCGTGCAAGCAAGGTACGTTGGGTCAAAGGTCACAGAAGATGTGCGTCGTGCAGCGAAGGAAAGAATCGCGATCTTGTTTCCGACTCAGTGCCTCTTTGTTTTTCATTAGACCTGTCATTCTGCTTGCTCGGCTTTGTTAGATGTTTGCATATCTCGTTGCTCTGTTCTTTGCTTTTATTATTATTTCTTATTTGCGCTTCGTTTAGCGATACAGCGTCTTGTGCACGGGTCAAAATGTGTGTGTCAGGGGTCAATTGGTTTGACTTGAACTTGACGTTCCTGTTTCTCTGAACGTCTGTGTATCGAAACACAGATACACGCACTCCATGACCTTGTACGAAGACAAAGCGTATCACTAGGTTTCATTTGTTTGTGATGAATTTATGACCTTTCATGAAGTAGTTTTGTTTTTTGTTTACTTGTGCCAGTTTGCCAGTTCGTTTTTTGGAACTTTGCAAAGTAGTGTCGTCTGTCTAGGTCTGGTGAAACGCCAATGAAAAGAGCCGAAGAATCCCCGAGCGTTTCTATTGGGTTTGCTTTTGATCATCCATGTATAGCCCGCTTCCTGCAACTATGGTAACCGGGGATTTATTGCATCGGGAACATGAGATTTATTTCCCAGGTGTTTGTGAATGAAAACTCGTGAAAATGATGACAGTATCAGTTATTGCGTGCTACACTAAGTAATATGCTATTACAGTACTAGCTATCAATAAATTGAAAAAAGTGATTGCGAAATTATCACACCGTGTAGTGTTGTGCTATGCATTAATGCGCTCAATCAAAACTTACTACTGTAACACAATGCTTTCCCTTGGCTGCAATCCCATTGACAGTCAACAGGTAGGCTCACACGTAGTCCCCAATCTTGAGTTTCCTGTTAAAAAGAAAATCTGTGTCAGAGTGTGTGAACTGACTTTAGTATTATATTCAAATTTTGAATTCCTCATTCTTTTGTTGAAAAAAGTATTCTTGGTGCATGTGAATGAGAGTGATCAATATAGATTCTGTACGTACGATTTTAAAATAATTATAGTGAAACCAGTGTGTGCAATTGCAACCAGTTTTACTTTTAGTCTTATGAAATATTTACATTATTACAATTCATGTTAAAGTCTTTAGGTCTACCTCTTTGCTGGATGGTCTGGCAGCTGTTGAGGCGTCGATGGCTGATCTGGCAGGTGAACGCGCGTAGATGGCTTATCTGGCAGGTGTGCGGGCGTAGCTGGCTGATGTGGCAGGTGTACGGGCGTAGCTGGCTGATCTGGCTGGTGTCCGGGCGTTGTTGGCTGATCTGGCAGGTGTACGGGCGTCGCTGGTTGATCTGGCAGGTGTCCGGGCGTAGCTGGCTGATGTGGCAGGTGTCCGGGCTGATGTGGCAGGTGTACGGGCGTCGCTGGTTGATCTGGCAGGTGTGCGGGCGTAGCTGGCTGATTTGGCAGGTGTCCGGGCGTAGCTGACTGATCTGGCAGGTGTACGGGCGCAGCTGGCTGCTGTGGTAGCTGCACAGGCGAAGCGTGTCCGGGGGCCGTTGGCTGGTCTGCCCGTGCTTGTCTCCGTCTTGGAGGTGCAAGTCGCGACACGTTCCAGTCTCCAGCAATTTCAGCATTTTCACAGTCGGCATCTTCTTGGCAGCCCTGGCAAAAACAAGAGCGCTCTCGTGTTGCAACCACGAAAGGTTGGATTCCCTTCACGCAGTGAAGTCTCTGGGTGTTCTTCAGTGGCTTTGTCCCTGTCCGCTCTGGCCTGTGCCTGTTCACATCTTCTGCAGGCACATACACAAACCGACGTTTGATGTGGCTGTGCTCATCCGTTCCTGCACGCGGAAGACAATTCATGTGTTGACATCATGACAAATAAACGCAACAGCTTTTAAGCTTAAGAAAAACACCAAAAAGTTAACTAACAGACCCCATTACTTTGACGGCCACGAATTCGGGAATCACAGAACATTACAAATCACGTATTTCCAAGTGCTGAAACGTATTTAATAGAATTCAGTTCCAACCAATGACTTTGGATACAATAGAAGAAACATTTCTTACCTTTGGATTTGTTCCAGCTTCATTGGGACAGCGCAAAAGTCCAAAACAAGAACATCACTGACAAAATCTCACGCCCATAACAGGTTTGATAAGTTTGACGGAACGAACTATGAGGTCACGCTCTCAATTACGTCATATTTTCACACAATATTTGGTGCATCAAAAGTCTATGGGCGCTAATTATGATACAGACAGCAATTTTTCAATACAATTTTCGTCTACTACAGCGTTTGAACACAATCTTCCGCCCATAACGATGTGACACGAAACTCATTTGACTTAACGAGAGTCGTGTTCTGCCGACACTATAATGTTTTTCTTTTTTAAAACACATTATTATGGTAAAGCTTTTCTATTTCTATGCTAAAAATGACTTTTCTTTGTTGTTAATGATATTTTGCAAGAATGCGACCTGCCTCAAGTTTGCCCATAACGTGTGACACCAAAGTTATTAGCGGAAGACAAATCTTCCGAGTGCAATGACGTCTTAAAAGTCAGTTTACTGCAGCATTTTATCCCTCAGGCACATAAAAGAACAATAAGACTGTAGTATGCAGGCCTCCATTGCTTTCTTCTGTCATTGATGAAAGTACTGGCCTGGGTTTAAAAAGTGTACTGTCGCTGTGCAACAAATCAGTCGCCATTTTCTGCCGTGTTTTGTGAATAAAATGTGTTTAAAATCCACACACACAAAACAATGTTGTTGGTTCCTTTCATTTCGTTTTTGTTCATTTCAAACTAAGCAGTGTGGTATGCTTTGTTTCCTTTTAATTCAAATGGATGGCTTTAAAATGAGCATTTTAATCTGGTGGTGTCAATTTCACCCATGATCTGAGCCGTTCACCACTACGGAACATTGAAAAACACTGTGTCTGTGCGTGCGTGCGTGCGTTCACGCATGTTTGTGTGTGTGTGTGTGTGTGTGTGTGTGTTTGTGTGTAAAGAAACAGGGCGTTCAGGGCTCACTGTATGTGTGCGTGTGTGTGTGTGTGTGTGGTTTTATGTATGTGTGTATGTGTACATGTACATTTTTTTAATACATGTATTTGTATGTGAATATGTTCAGACACAGGTGCTCCCTCAAAGCAGGTGGACCCCAAACTCTTTGCACCATTCCTGTCTCTGTTGAAGTCGCCTCATGTGGATGTCAGGAAAAGTGAGTAATGCTCTTGGGTTTATGATTTCAATCTTTTGCATGCTGTCTTGGAGTTGGTGTAGATAAGACTTAGATATTTTTGTATGAGAGAGCATATAATAATGAAAAACTTCTGCTTTCATAGTAAGATGTGTTGTAATTGTATGTAGGTTGTTTTGTGTGCGCAAGTGTGTGTGTGCCTGTGCCTGTTCGTGTGTGTGTAACTCTGTGTGTGTGTGTGGACGATTTTCCTTCAAGGCCAATCCGCCTCATGAAAACAGGTTGCCTGCCTCACTGTCTCACATCTGGGCAGGCTTTTGCATGGGATTAGACCATCCCTCCACTTTGTCAAGAGTAAAAATGAAAGCGACGATTGTTATACATTTTAGCCAGAAAAGACAGACGTGTCAAAGAGAATAATTGATGAGCGACAGAATAAAAACTGATTCAGTGGGTTTCTTAACTAGAAAAATAAGAAAAGGAGAAGACAATTTTGAGCTGTCCTGTGGCAGTTAAAACACAGCTCATCTTGTTCAGTCTGTCGGTCTGCCTGATTATTTGTGTTTGTTTGTCTGCTTTTCAGATATAGTGAGGAAGATGAAATCCATCTTTCGACACATCCCTGTGCGTCCCCACAATGCAGCCACCGTCAGCATGCTCAACACCTGTCTGTGTTCAGTGGAGGATGAAGACTTCCATGTCCGCATGCTATTTGTGTACGTGCAGTTCAGTGATGCTGTTGCAGTGTTGATCCCAGCCTCAGCAGACACCAAGTCAGTTTCACCTAAGTTGAAAATATATATGGGTCCAAATGTCCCAGCAGTTTCAGCTTGATAGGTAAATTGGTGCTCTGAAGAACTCTTATCTGTCAAATTTATCGGACGGTCGACTGACCAGAGGTCAGACCAATGCGTCAGATCAAAATAGAATGCATCAATGACCAAAGACTGAGGCCTGGGAACAACACTGCTGTTGTTTTTGAGGAGCAAACCCCTGCTTAACACTCGCGATGGGTACTGAGAAGGTGACTGTCATCCAAATGGGAAGATTATGTGTACAAGCATTTTCAATCCACCCCACCGTCACCAGCCCACTCCATATAGGTAGCTGTACTCCATCTTCGGAGGAAGTTTATTGATGCTATGCAATTAACCTCCCCCTTTTAAGACCCTCCCAAAATCAAAACAAAATGTTAGTTCTTTTGAGGAAGGGCAGACCTGTTTACCCTTACGATTTTGGCGTAATTTATTACGATTTTCTGCAAAAAAATACGCCATTCCGCTATCCGTGTCAAGACTACGATTTTCATTAAAAAAAAAAAAAGTTACAAATTTTTCAATTTTTAATTTTTATTTTTTTATTAATTCACATGTTTGGCATTGTTTTTTTCAATGGCAAAATGGGGTGAAAAAGCACAGGACTGACCAGAGATCATGTCTGTCTGATGAGACGCTGGAAAACCTTCTAGTGGTGAAGTCTCGCCCTCACTCATTCGGCAAGCGCAAGTACAGTAGAAAAGCGCTTGACACACTGAAAAAGGCCTACTACGAGCAAAAGAAAAAGAATCAGAGATGCATGTGGTTTTGATGTGATCTTCTTTGAAATTATGATGACTACAAAAACTGACTGATGTGTTTTGTTGGTGAATGATGGATATATGTGCATGATTGCGTTTCGCAGACACAGTTGTCATGTGCATTGTAATTGGCGACGAATGCTGGATGGTTACTATTTTTGGGGCTGAGCATTACTCCAAAACACTTATGGGGGTAAACAGGTCTGGGAAGGGAGATTTATAATGGAGTTACATTTACAAACATTATGAACAAAAAGTCTGAAAAACATGGTCTTAAATGTATGAGCAGTGATGTTCCCAGGGGTCGGCCCTCGGCCCTGGGCCGGATACCTTGGTCAAATGACCGGTACCCTGTGTCTCTGGCGGACAAATGTCCGATAAGTTTATGTCAGAGACGGACACTGACCGATCGTTTTATTGCCACGTCGGACATGGCAACATTGATCCGTTTATTTAGATCAGGCATCAGATGATACGTCTCCTAATCTCCGAATCGGCAACGTCTTCTGTTGTTTGGTTTAGTAACTTCGCCGTTTGAAGACCGCGCAGTTTAAGAATTTCCGAAAGTTCAACTTCCGGTTGTATAGATTCTAGAAACTGCGAATGCGATCATGCCGCCTGCGAAGAAATTGAAACCGGACACTATATGCTGTTTTGATTTAATTTGTGTTTCATGTGTCTTTGCTTTGTTTTAGTATGATGTGTGTAAGAGAGTGCTGATTCCAGGTTCATTTTGGCATATTTCCCTAAGTTCCAGAAAATCGGTATGCACTCAATTTAATTTTTGACCTTGACTTCTTCCTTACCTGAGATCTTTTGCTTTCTGTTAAACACACACACACACACACACACACACACACACACACAGAGACACACACACACAAGAACTAGAAGAAGGTAAGTTTGGAATACAATTACATTATATTTCTCTCTCTGGTGTGTGTCACAGTGTGTGTGTACCAAAGGAGGATGTGGACGGCTTATTTCTTTCCACGTGAAATGACCGATTGTTTTTTACAGTTCAGGACAAATGTCCTATACTTTCAGCAAGGCTAGGACATTTGTCCTATAAGGACAAAATCCAAGGAACATCCCTGTATGAGGTCTTAAAACAGGGTTCGTACAGGTCATGGAAAGCCTGGAAAGTCATGGACTTTGATTTTTAGTTTTCCAGGCCTGGAAAGTCATGGAATTTCAATTCAAGCCATGGAAAGTCATGGAATTTAACAAAAATAAGAAAGAAAAAAAATGAACCTTTAGCACGCCAGCGGCGATTTTCATTGCCCAGCTACAGCTATACCCACCCACCCACCCCCCCCCCCCCCCCTCTTTTGCCAGCCAGCGGCGATTTGCGTCGCCAGCACAAGGCTTGTTCGTATGACCAACTTCTCGTTCGTATTTGCATACGAGAATAACGGTATTTTTAACGGCACTTGAGCCAAAGCGAGGCTCACTTCCTTCCGTTATCTCGTTGTGTCGTCTGCGCTGCATTTGAGTCGGTTTCGTCAAAGTTTTCTGCTTTTGTTTTTGCATCGATAAAGTACTTGAGCGCTTCGACAAGCAAGATGGAGGATGATGAGGTTGAAACTTTCTTTCGAGTTGTTTCTTGACAACAAAAAGTATGCGGAATTGGAACGAATGAACTGTGTATCGCGGTGAAAAAAATGACAGTTCGTCAAGTCACAGTGACGGTTACGAAACGGAATTTACGAAAGTGCAGATGGATACAAACAGTGGCTGGTCCAGTTTAGTGAAATGACAGGACCAGCAAACATTACCGATAATCTGACTGCGTAGCAAATGCTTGACTTGCTTGTCGAAGAGACACTGCGTAGAAACTGACTCAAATTCAGTGCAAAGCAAGCCAGTGTCAAAACTGGCAGTGACAAGACGTAAAAAGTTTGCGTGTTCGGAAATGGCGACCTGTGGATCTAGTCATGGAAAATGTTATTGAGGCTCTTGGAAAGTCATGGAAAAGTCATGGAATTTTGTTTCTAAAAACCAGTGGGGACCCTGTTAAAAGCCAGGAGTCTTAAAAGGGGAATAGGGAGGTAGGTGGGTTCCACTCATGTGCTGGATGGTTAGCGTACGCCTTATGTTGTATTTTGTACTGTGAGTGTGAATAATCTATGTATTTTACTGAAATTATATCATGACTGATACAGTGGGACCCCCCAATTTAAGACTTCCTCCCTTTTAAGACCCTGTTTTCTATGACTTATTTTCATAAACTCTAAATTAACCCCCATTTTAAGACTCCCTCCTTTTTAAGACCTGATTTTTCAGATTTTATGAGGTCTTGAAAAGGTGGTTCCACTGTATGTAGAGCATAACTACATGTATTCATAGAAAGTTTAGAGATGAACCTTACGTACAATTTCCCATTATTGTTTTGTTATGGCCACAGGCGTGTGGTTGGGTGTTTGCTGAGTCAGAGAGCAACCTCCACAGATTCAGACGACCTCCCTTCTGAGACAGACAAGACGATTCTTGACCGCTGCAAAGCTGCGTGCGTAAAAGCATGTGCTGCTAAAGACCACCAGCTTCACGAAACGGTACTCATCACGGTTGGCCAACTTGCAAGGTAAGATTTAAAAGTTTGTACTTATCTGTTTCATTGACCATTGGTGGGGGGGGGGGGGGAGTGGAGGAGGCACACCCCAATAAGCTGCAGGGGTGGTGGTGTTCGGAGGAGTGTGGGGGGGGGGGGGGGAGTGATCACACCCCACTAAGCTGTTTCATCTCTACCCCAGTCCCATCTCTTAATATTCCCGTGTTGGATGACCTGCTGCCCATGTTTCATTACCTGCACCTGTGTCTGATGACTTTACCTGATTTTGTGGAGCAGGTGTGCTGAGGGAGAGCTGTTGCTGTCAGCTCTCATCATGCTGTTGGAAAACAGACTGTCCTTCACCACTGTCGTACAGTCCACAGCCTTTGACGAGGTATGCTCCAGCTCTTGTCACAGTTATCAGGGCATTACATCATATGCACCCATTTAGCCGGTCTGAAATATTTGTCCATACGGCCAAGAAAAAATGTAATGTTTTTGATTTCCTGACCAACCCTAGTTTTATCTCCCGACCCTGGAACGTTTTCTTGAGAAAAAGTAAAATTGAATTAAAAATGAAAAAAACACAATTTTGCAGTCTTTACAAACACAGTTACTCTTTTCTGACATCCAGGGGACGCAGCTTACACGATTTCAAGCCAATGATAAACCACATGCGCCTGTGAAAAAAAATAAAAAATAAAATGGACCTCTGACCACAATTTTTTGGCCTTGTCATCAGAGACAAAAAAATGTTTTGGAGGGACCTAATGTTATTTTAAGCTTTGAATGTATGGAGTAGTTTTTCAAAACATTTTCTTGCTTACAGCTCCAGGGCATAGCAGCACACAAACAAGTTTCTCCACAGCAACTCTTCAGCAAGTTCAAACCCGCGCTTTGTAAGGTAAGTAGAGTTCATGTTGCCAGCACTTATATAGGGATGTTGCTATAGTTTTTATTTCCTTCTGCAAATTTGCACAAATGACCAGAACAGTTTTGGCAAATTTTTTTAAAGGTTCTTTTTATGCAGTCTATGGTATAATTTTTCCTCCTCCTTTATGGGTACTTCTGCGGAAAAAAACAGTAAATTTTTTTGTTGATTTGAAACAAGTTTTGGCATTTTGTCGACTTCTCCCCCCCTTTCCCCGTCGCGATATAACCTTCGTGGTTGAAAACGACGTTAAACACCAAATAAAGAAATTTTGTCGACTGTTGACACCAAACTGCATCCATGTCTATGTTTTCATAGTATCATGTTTCCTTTGCCTGAAAGATAACTTTTGACTGGAGGATTCGCATTTACCTTGTAGATTTCTTTAATTGCATTTTCCTTTGGGTCTCTGTGTTTCCAGCAAGATATTGCAGACAACCCGTATCTGGTGAGAATGGTTGCACTCATGTACTGTGTGCTTTCAGCTGTCAAAGTTTTATCACTTTCACCCCAGAATGTAATGGTTGTAGAGTCTTTTTGAAGTGTTGTGTGTTTGAATTGATGTTTGTTTTTTCCCCTACAGATGTTTTTGACTCACATGCGAAGCAAAAGTGAGTCTATGTACTCACCCGAGTCGTCCGTCCGTCCGTCCGTCCGGACGTCCGGACGTCCGGACGTCCGGACGTCCGTCCGTCCGGAAAACTTTAACGTTGGATATTTCTTGGACACTATTCAGTCTATCAGTACCAAATTTGGCAAGATGGTGTATGATGACAAGGCCCCAAAAAACATACATAGCATCTTGACCTTGCTTCAAGGTCAAGGTCGCAGGGGCCATAAATGTTGTCTAAAAAACAGCTATTTTTCACATTTTTCCCATTTTCTCTGAAGTTTTTGAGATTCAATACCTCACCTATATATGATATATAGGGCAAAGTAAGCCCCATCTTTTGATACCAGTTTGGTTTACCTTGCTTCAAGGTCAAGGTCACAGGAGCTCTTCAAAGTTGGATTGTATACATATTTTGAAGTGACCTTGACCCTGAACTATGGAAGATAACTGTTTCAAACTTAAACATTATGTGGGGCACATGTTATGCTTTCATCATGAGACACATTTGGTCACACATGATCAAGGTCAAGGTCACTTTGACCCTTATGAAATGTGACCAAAATAAGGTAGTGAACCACTAAAAGTGACCATATCTCATGGTAGAAAGAGCCAATAAGCACCATTGTACTTCCTATGTCTTGAATTAACAGCTTTGTGTTGCATGACCTTGGATGACCTTGACCTTGGGTCAAGGTCACATGTATTTTGGTAGGAAAAATGTGTAAAGCAGTTCTTAGTGTATGATGTCATTGCTATGTAAAGGTCAAGGTCAAGCATGTGAGTCGTATGGGCTTTGCCCTTCTTGTTTTATCATCTTTTCACCTCATTATCTAATGGTTGTGCACTCTTTTTGAATTGTAAATGTGAATCAATATTTCTTTTTCCCCCTGTAGTTTTTGGTGGAAGCAATGCTGGAAGCTCAAACAGCTGCCGGTCGCAGCAACGCAGAGAACATCTTGCAAACTGTGGCTAAGACCTTGAGCTATCCTGATGTCAAGACATTCCTACAGGTTTGTATTCTGTTTTTGCAGTTTTTAACGCTATGCAAACACCGCTAACCCCTTTCTTGTGAGAGGTCTGACTCTTATTAGGCAAAAAAAAAGTCTGTTTACGGTAACATACGCCAAAAAAATAGGGTCGGTAGGTCAGGATTTTTATTGAAATTTTTTTTCCCCAAAAAAACATATTTTTAAGTTATTTTGCCAAAAAAACAAAGATTTTATTTATTTATTTTTTCTTCTTCTCCCAAATGCCAAAAAAAAAGTCTGGGGTCACACGAAAAAATAGGGTTGGTCGGGATACCGTAAACAGACTATTTTTTGTTGTTGGCCTTACTGATATGTATTTGAAATCTTGCAAGCGCTTGAGAGTCATACTTAAGACTATTGATACTGACATCTTGTATTGGAATTTCCTAACTGTTTTTGTTGTGTTTTTGGCCTCATGTTATTACACAAATGGAATAAAGGGAAGAAAGTGGAACATTTGTTTGTGGCTTTGAGGGAATGATAGATTGTGGCAGCCATGCTCGCATCCATTTTGACATGAAAATGAAAGACTTACTTGCGTTTTTCACTTCTTTTCAGGGGTGTGAAAAATACCTGCTTCCATCGCTGGTCAGCCGAGCATCCTCTGAAGCATCCAGTCTTATTCGACTGCTGTCAAACCTACTTTCCATGCCGGTCAGTTAAAGGGCAAACTATTTTATTAATTAAATCTTCACTGACATAAATACATGACAAAACATCTGTCATACTCTACTCTCCATCTGTTCACCTACTCCCCACCCCCCCATTACAGCTCATATTTCACCCTCCATCCATCCTCGTGACTTCCTGCCCCATTCCAACCACCACCTACATTTTATCAAAGGGTTTTGCTGTCCTCTCAGCTGCATTTTATTCTTGCTTTGTAGAATCGCCGGAAGCTGATCACAAACAACATCAAAGACATTTTCTCCTACCTGGTGTGCAACTGTCAGAAAGCAGAACTGGAGAAAGCCTTGGATTACTTGCAGGTAAGAACCTGAGTTATCTCACTCTTTATGTTCACATGATGGCACGCAGTGAACATCACATCAGCATTATTGATCCATAAAAATGTTCATTTGCAAAAAAGATTGCGTGCTTGACCCTCAATTCTGTGGCTCTTTACTCTTATCCCCAGGTTCTTCATCTCCAGATTTATTGAAATTTCACACATGTGTATACTTGTGTGCTTGCAAATATGTCTTGCATTTGTTTTGTTTTTTAAATCTTGAGAAAAGGATGATTATTTTCAGTATGCTCTGTCTTATTCTGCACCTGTGTCTTTGGTTTTTGTTCTGCAGAAAGAGACAGACTTCACTCTGGGAAGTTTGCTAAGAATGGACTTCCAGCGAGTGCACAATGAATTGCTGCTTCATTTGAGCACTTGCGAAAATCAGGTGAATACCTAGGGGGCTTGGTTCACGTTGGGTTAACATTTTTAGTAACAAGTCATTAAATATCATATTCTTACTCCGAATCACATTAGCATTGAGTCACCTGAGATGCTTATCACTGAAAAACGCTTACCCGGCTAAAGAATTTAAAGGGAAGCAACCCCATCACCAAAACGAAAGTGAAAGTAGCTTGGTAATGGGCCAGCACACTGGGAGTTACCTCCCATACGGGTGTGTGCCACGTCACTTCCTCTAGGAACACGTGCCTATTCTCATACGTCTTTTTCACCTCGGAGAGGACGGTTCACTTTTTGACGCTCTGTGGCTGACCTTGCGTGTTTGAGTGACACCCGCCGGCCACGTTACCCAGCTTTTCTGCTCGCCTTGCCTACAGTTTGGTGAGCTCGTTCCCGTTTGTTGTTGGTTGTTTGCGCTGTTTTCGTTACTGTACGTTGTCCGTTTTTTGCGGACTTGTGTGTCAGTGACTTGCGTGTTTCGCCATTTTGTTGTGTGAGTTAGTTAGCTAACTCGTGTGACTTTGCTAGTAGCTCTGCGTGCCCTCTTTCTGTTTGGGCAAGTGTAGCTTTAGTATTTTGTTGACGCGTAAGCGTGTGTGTTTACTGTGTTTTCAGTCGTTTAGACTTACGTTTCAGTAAATCTTTTTCTCTTTGCCACGTGTTGTTGACTAACGTGTCAGTGTCTTGCGTGTCGCCATTTTGTTGTGTGAGTTAGTTTTCTAGCTCGTGTGACTTTGTTTGTAGCTCTCCGTGCCTCTGCTTTTTGTGGGGCAAGTTTAGCTATAGTTTTTGTGGACGCATTAGTGCGTGTGTTTACTGAGTTTTCCAGTCGTTTAGACTTATGTTTCAGTAAATTTTTTCGCGTTGCCACGTGTTGTTTTCAACATGTCTGATTCAGACAAGCGCCGTGGCAAGTCGGACCCCAAGGGGAAAATTAAGTCTAAGTCTTCCTCTTCCAAAGCAACGTTACTTGTTACAGACCAAGAGCGTAACACTTTGTTGGCTGTACCTATTTCGGCGCCTAGCGCTGTTACTACTTCTGCTTCTTTTGCGGCGCCTAGCGCTACTGTTACTTCTGCACCTGTCTCTACATCGGAGACTTCGTCATCGTTGTTAGCACCTGGACAAGGTGCATTGGTTTCCTCTCTGTTAAAGTCACTGGTTCCGGAAATCCGCAGCTTGGTGCAGGCAGAGTTTCAGCGTTCCGTCGCCAGCAGTTCGGCGTTTCCGGCATCTGGCAGTGACGTCCGGGCATTGGCTTCCGTGTCTTTGTCCTCCACTTCCGGCTTGGAGCAGCGTCCTCCCTCTTCAGCGTCGGCTGGTAAGCAGAGCTGGTCCGATAGTCCTCGTGAGGCGCCTGGACGTTCTCCTTCGGGGGACAGCTCTTTCGCATCGGGTCACGACCGATACCATGCTGATCTTTCATTTCCGGCGATAACCTACGAGGCCCCGGATTTGATCGAACAGCGGCGGCAGTCGGTTTCGACTGCCGCATTTCCGGCACTCGCCGGAAGTGATGATCCGTCCGCTCCGGCACGCTACGGCGGTCGCGGCAGGATGGAGTATTCACTGACTTCCGGTCCTTCCGGATCGCGAAGTCAACCAGTGCAGCCTCCACTTCCGCATTTTGCGGTTCCGTTGGCTACACTTCCGGTTTCGGCCGGAAACGCTTCTTCCTCTTCTGGTGGTTCCTTCCGGATACCAGATAGTGGATTACAGCGTGCGCCTTCCGGCCTTCAAGTGCCTAGGCTTGAGCAGGCATCACTCCACTCAGTCGGGGGAGTGACGTCAGCTCATCCAGCTCCGGTTTTTGCGGATGGTCGTCCTGCTTACCCTTTACCTTCACAGGGTTTTGGGCTGCAGGATGATGTTAGTGCTCAGGCTTTTCCGATTTCCGGTTTGCCAGGGCATGCTTCTGCTTCCGGAACTGGTGACTTCGGTCATGGTTCCACGTGTGACTATTCTGATGCTCCATCAGTGGTCAGCGAGGAGTCGCGGGGCGTGTTTCCGTCGAAGCTCAAGTCTGTTCTTGACGTCGCGGCGGAAGTAACGTCTCGTTATTTCCCTGAAGGGGTGGTGGCTGCGGACTCTTCCGCATCATTCGTTCCTTCTGCCATGGCAGACTTCCGGCCGGCACAGGAAGATGTTTCTTCCTTCCGGTTCGCCGAGTCTCCGTCAGTGGCTTACCAACTTTCGCATTCGCTGGTTCGTCCAGCACATGCGGGAAGTGGTATTCGGCCAGTGCCTGTTCCGTTACTGCTTCCTTTTGGTCCAGTTCCGGAATCAGCTCAGCAGTGGGTGGCTTCAGCTGCTCAAGCCTCTTCCTTCGTGCCTACGGCCAATAGGAAGCTTGGCATGCCCAATCAGAGCCAGAGTTGGCTGGCGTCTTTTGCACTCCCTAGGGCTACCCTTCCGGTTTCCCGGGAATTGCTGCCTCTTCTGACTAAACCGATCAAGCGTGATTCGGTTTTGCCGGTTTCGGAGGCTTCCCTCCTCTCTGCTGAGGAGGTTGGACGTCGGCAGATCGAACTGTCCTCCATTGCGGAGACTCTTGTTCGGACTCTGTCTCGGGCATTGACCGATTCGCTGGTTCCTTTCACTCTCAGTGAAGAACAGAATGCGGATGATGTCTCTGCGCTTTTGACCGCATTGGCCAAGGTCAATGAGGAACAATTGCGTCTTTCCTCCCTGCAGTACACCCAAGCGGTACTCTGTAGGAGGGATCTCTTCCTCTCGCAGTCCCAATTCACGGAGCTGGCTACTAGGGAGACCTTGAGAGTCTCCCCGGTCTCAGAGGAGTCTCTCTTCTGTCCGCTGGCACTGGATGCCAGACAGAAGGAGATTCAGTCGAACAAGGACAGTCAGTTCCTTGACTACACTCTGAAGGGGGTGAAACAGTCTCAGCCTTCTAAGCAGAAGCAGGCTCAGACATCGTCAAACCCCAAGCCAGCTCAGAAGCGGCAGGCTCCGCCGGCCGCTCGTGGTGGGAAGAAGAGGACGGCATCGGGGAGGGGGCGTGGCGGCTCTGGAAGTAAGCCACACCCCCAATGAAGCGCTCCCGATCTCACCCCCCTCCCGCCCTCCACCTTGGTGATGGCGGGAGGCCCCTCCTGGGCACTTTCTCGTTGGATGTCGGTAGTAGACAGCCAATGGATTGTGGGAGTGGTGAGATCGGGCTTCCGTCTACTCTGGCGGGAGGAAAAGGCGCCTCTTACCCGAGTGCCGCCGCGGTTCAAGCCCCCCTTCTCGCAGGAAGCACGTTCCGTCTTGCAGTCGGAAATTGCCTCCCTGGAGCAGAAGGGCGCGGTGGAGAGAGTTCGGGTCCACAGCTCCCTGGGATTTTACGGGCGTCTGTTCGCTGTTCCCAAAGCGTCAGGAGGATGGCGTCCCGTGTTGGATTTATCTCTCCTCAACACTTTCTTGAGGGAGATAAAATTCAAGATGGAGACGCCAGCCTCTGTCCGAGACTCTCTCCGCCCAGGAGACTGGGTGACCTCGATCGATCTCACGGACGCATACTTTCACATTCTTATGCATCCGGCCGACCGGAAATGGCTTCGTTTCCGGTGGGGAGATCAGATCTACCAGTTTCGCGCACTCCCTTTCGGGCTGTCTCTCGCACCATGGATTTTCACCATGGTGGTGAGACAGGTCTGTGCACTGGTGAGGTCCCAGGGTATCCGTCTGCGGGCTTAACTGGACGACTGGCTCATCATGAACCAGTCCCAGAGCGGCTGTTCGCAGGATACCCTGACGGTTCTTCGAGAATCCAACTCGTTGGGGTTCTCGATCAACCGGGCAAAGTCGGAGCTGACCCCGTCACAGACATTCACTTATCTGGGGATGTCTTTCGACACGGTCGCTTGGACTGTCCAGCCTTCTCAGAGAAGGGTGGACAAGCTCCAAGCTCAGATTCGCTCCACTTTACCTCTCCTGATGGCTTCCATCCGCTCGCTCGCCTCCATCTTGGGGCAGATGGAGTCTATGGCTCTTCTGGTTTCACTGGGCCGGGTCCACAAACGTCCGCTTCAGTTCGCTCTGAAGCCGTTTGTGGACTCTCCTCTGGTGGACTGGGACGCCCTCATCCCTTTGTAGGGATGGTTCCAGTCTGCGACCCTTCCGTGGTTGGACACGGAGTGGGTCTGCAGAGGTGTTCCGATCGTCGTGCCCCTCCCCGACCTGGACCTCTTTACAGATGCGTCCAGGGAGGGTTGGGGGGCACATACAGATCTTCAGACTACTTCCGGTCTGTGGACGACGGAGCAGTCCTTGTGGCACATCAACTTGTTGGAGCTAGAGGCAGTTGCTCTAGCTCTGGCCGAGTTTCTGCCCTCCCTGTACGCCAAACATGTTCGTCTGTTTACAGACAACATGACAGTGGCGGCGTACATCAACAAGCAGGGAGGCTCGCGGTCCCCGTCTCTCTCGGAGAGGGCTTGCGAGATCCTGGTGTGGTGCTTTCAGCATCATATCACGATCTCGGCCAGGTACCTTCCAGGGAGGCTGAACACTCTGGCGGATGCGCTCAGTCGTTCCGGTACAGTGCTTCAGTCGGAGTGGACGATCACTCACGGGGCACTGCTTCGCCTTTGGGCCCAGGTCCAAAAGCCTCTGGTAGACCTTTTTGCCACAAGGTACTCAAAGAGGCTTCCGGTGTTCGTCTCGCCATTCCCGGACCCTCAGGCATGGCGAGTGAACGCTCTGGACTTTCCCTGGACGGGTCTGGAGGCGTACGCCTTTCCTCCCTTTCCGTTACTCAGCCGAGTAATCCGGAAAGCGGAGATGGAGGAGCCGGCCCTTCTTCTTCTGGTCGCTCCTCTGTGGCCGTCGCAGGTCTGGATTCCAGATCTTCTTCGGCTCGCCCAAGGGCCCCCCATTCCTCTCGCACTCGTGCGAGGGGAACTAGTGCAGCCCCGAACAGGCATTCCACACGAGGAGCCCAGTCTTCTGAAGCTTCACGTGTGGAAGTTGTTCGGGACTCGCTGAAGCGCTCTGGGGCGTCGTCTTTGACTCTGGACTTGGTGGCTCGCTCGCATAGAGCGTCCACCTCTTCAGTTTATGCTTCCCACTGGAAGGCATGGACTGCCTGGTGTTCAGCTAGAGGGGTGAGTTCGGTGGCTCCGCGCTCTATTCAGGTCACTAACCACCTCTCTTTCATGTCTTCACAGGGCGCCTCAGTCTCCTCGTTGAGGGTCCGGCGCTCCGCTATCTCGGCGACTCTTAAGCAGATTGGTCGTTCTGTTCGAGTCGGGGGCGTTATAGCTGCAGTCATTAAAGGGGCTGCTCTTAAGGAAGCTAAAGCTCGTTTGCCCGCTCCCAAGTGGGACTTGTTTTTAATCCTGGAATTCCTTCGTTCTGCGGATTTTGAGCCTTTAAGCGAGGCCAGTCTGTTCAATGTCACTCGCAAAGCGCTGTTTCTCCTTTTGTTGGCTACGGCCCGACGGGGTAGCGAGGTCCACGCCCTGTCGGGTCAGCCTGGGGATATCTCCTTTGAGCCGGACGGTTCCGCATCTTTGCGTTTCCGGCCTGATTTCCTGGCCAAGAATCAGTCTCCGGGGCAGGCCTCTCCGCTGGTTAGAGTTAAGGCTCTGACCAGCGCGTTGGCCCCGGATGACCCCGATTCGGTCAATTGCCCTGTGAGGGCACTTCGTCTGTACTTAGCCCGGACTCAGCCGATTCGGTCTAGTTCTCAGAAGTTGTTGTTTATCTCTCTCCTTACTAGGCGCGAGAAAGATTTGTCGAAGGTAACGTTGGCCCGGTGGGTGTCCTCGCTCATCAAGCAGGCTTATGAGTGGAGTCGCACAAAGAGGGGGGGGGGGGGGGGGGGTATGCCCTTCTTGCCACTTGACTCGGCCCGAGCCCATGAAACGAGGGCGTGGGCATCCTCTCTGGCAGTTCTGCGCTCCAGACGTCTAGAGGAGGTGCTGACAACTGCGTATTGGCGTTCCGAAGATGTTTTTATAAACTTTTATCTTCGGGACGTCACAGCTCTTCGACAGGATGGCTCCAGAGGCCTTCCAGCGCTCATAGCAGCAGGCCAGTTCCTGTCCAGAACTTGATGGTGAGTTTTGATTCATTTCTAGCCCACCGCCTTGTTGATGTTATCTGCTAATGTGATTCGGAGTAAGAATATGATATTTAATGGAAAATTTCCTAGATAAATTTTCATTTAATTAATATACTTACCCGAATCACATACTGTATTCCCTCCCACCTGCCCCGCTTATGGTTTTAAGATTTTTTAAAGCCGTATGAGAATAGGCACGTGTTCCTAGAGGAAGTGACGTGGCACACACCCGTATGGGAGGTAACTCCCAGTGTGCTGGCCCATTACCAAGCTACTTTCACTTTCGTTTTGGTGATGGGGTTGCTTCCCTTTAAATTCTTTAGCCGGGTAAGCGTTTTTCAGTGATAAGCATCTCAGGTGACTCAATGCTAATGTGATTCGGGTAAGTATATTAATTAAATGAAAATTTATCTAGGAAATTTTCCAATTTAGAGAGTCAGCAGAAAAATATTTTTATGCTCTGAGAATGTTTGTAACATTTTTAATTCATTATTTTGAAATGTTCGGGTGTTCAATTAAGACAAAGTACTAATGCCCTTTGTTATGCATTTTGTTTATTGAGCATATAGTTTTGTTGTCGTTGCTTGATTCTCTTTCAGATTTTTAGATGATATTGTCTGCAATTCGCATGGTGGTTGCAGAGAAGCTTTTATTGTGCTGGGGTAGTTTGTAAGGGGTGTGCTACCTTGCCTCCTAGCAAATGGTTTAGTTGCCATAATAACAACTGTTATGCATTCAGAGAGCATCGATTCCGGAAAATGGAAATGTTTGTTGATTTCTTTCCCTTTAGGTGTTCAGTGGTCTGCAGATGCTTTCCATGAATGACGAACAGTACAAGGGTCCCAACATCAAGACCAAAGAAGAAATGGTACGTCTGTGTTTGATTCAGACATGTATGCCAGTTTGAAGAGTTAGTAATTTTTGTTGTCTGTCAATTTTGTTAGCATCATTCCGTTTGTTGCTTCATTTGGCTCATTTGTTTTGTCCATTTCCTCATGTTCTGAATCTGTTTTGAGTGGTCAGGTCTGTACTTTAGGATTAACCTGATAAAGTTACTGTGTTTCTTTCTTCATTACCCATATACTTAAGCACAGGGATACCTGTTATTTTTTTTAATTTTTTTTATTTTTTTTTTTTACTTTTAAAACTTTATTCTCCATTGTTCCATAATGACATACCCTTTACATTTCTCGAATTTTGATTGCTAACAATTCCTGTGATACCTGTTATGAAAGAACACTCTTGGGACCAGCCAAAAGTGTCAACATTACAGGTAGGCTTTCATCACAGGCATATTTTGGTCAAACGGACAACAGAAGGTGTTTTATCCCTTTACACAACACAATTCAAATGTTTGACACAACCTGTTGTAGGCAGCCTACCTGGAACCACGACTGCTGGGTGTACTGGCCTTCTTTGATGCTCAGCTGGTCAACTCCAACATCGCCATTGCTGACAAGAAACTGGTACAACAGTTGTCTTTTACATATTTAAAAAAATAATGTTGCTGGTCAACGCCTAACATTGCCATTGCTTACAAGAAACTGGTATGACAGGTGGGTTTTTTTTTTAGATATTTTTTTTTCTCACAAGACTTGGTTATGAAGATTTGAAAGCTGCTGTTAACACATGTAATGTGAATTTGTCTTCTAAAAACAAGGAAAGGATAAAATCAAAAGAGAGCCTGAACTTTGTTGTTCTGCTTTCTTATAGAAGTTATACTTCTGGTTAGACTTTGATTATACTATGTACACTCTTCAAAAAAAAGTTAAGGATCACTTTTTTACAAGCACGCCACACAAAACAGACAAGACCGAATTCTTTCATTTTTTAAAAATTATATAATTGAACAAACAAGGAGTAATCAGACCTGGGAACCCATACGATTTCGCCGTATTTTGTACGCATGATTGTCAAAAATACGATCAGTACGGTCAGTGGGAAAAAAATACGACGAGAAAAATGTCTAGACTACTTTTCTTCACAAGCCCATCCCGAAGCCGATCCAGTATTTTGACACATGATTACAGTTTTTACATTTTGTCAAGTTTTGACTAAATGTTTTAACATAGAGGGGGAATCGAGACGAGGGTTGTGGTGTGTGTGTGTGTGTGTGTCTGTGTGTGTGTGTAGAGCGATTCAGAGTAAACTACTGGACCGATCTTTATGAAATTTTACATGAGAGTTCCTGGGTATGATATCCCCAGACGTTTTTTCATTTTTTCGATAAATGTCTTTGATGACGTCATATCCAGCTTTTTGTAAAAGTTGAGGCGGCACTGTCACATCCTCATATTTCAATCAAATTGATTGACATTTTTGTAAAGCAATCTTCGACAAAGGCTGGACTTCGGTATTGCATTTCAGCTTGGTGGCTTAAAAATTAATTAATGACTTTGGTCATTAAAAATCTGAAAATTGTAATAAATTTTTTTTTTATATATAAAACGATCCAAATTAACGTTCATCTTATTCTACATCATTTCCTGATTCCAAAAACATATTAATATGTTATATTTTGGATTAAAAACAAGCTCTTAAAATTAAAAATATAAAAATTATTATCAAAATAAAATTTCCGAAATCAATTTAAAAACAATTTCATCTTATTCCTTGTCGGTTCCTGATTCCAAAAACATATAAATATGATATGTTTGGATTAAAAACACGCTCAGAAAGTTAAAACGAAGAGAGGCACAGAAAAGCGTGCTATGCAACACAGCGAAACCACTACCGCGCTAAACAGGCTTGTCAGTTTCACTCCGTTTTGCACAAGCGGCGGACTACGGTCATTGTGAAAAAATGCAGTGCGTTCAGTTTCATTCTGTGAGTTCCACAGCTTGACTAAATGTAGTAATTTCGCCTTACGCGACTTGTTGTCAGTAAACATTGAAAAAAGCATTTGTTTTAAATGTATAGGTAAACTTAATTAACGGTGTGACGGACGCGTGTGAAGCATGTTTTAATCATGGATGTTCAAATGCTGTGTGGAGTACGCTCATTTTTCTGAAAATACACCAAGTTTGTTTGAGAATACTCTAAGTGCAAAACAGGGGTTCCCAGGTCTGAGTAATGACAAACAAAGCAAAGATCGAACGCGGCAGTGACAATTTAGCTAGAGTGTGTCAAACGTGACAACCCTCGAAAATGGAATTCACAACAATGTGAATCAGTGTCAATAACGCGTGTGCCCTCCGTTGTGTGCCAGGCATTCAACACATCGTTGGCACATGGAGTGGATCAGGTTGCATATGAATGCTCTGGGAACTCCATTCCACTCCTGCTGGAGCCATTGCAGCAGTTGACCCAGATTGGCAGGAGGAGGGTGATGTTGCTGTACCCGACGACAAAGCTCGTCCCACATGTGCTCTATGGGGTTCAGTTCCGGGCTGTTGGCTGGCCACAGCATCCTGTTATGTTATATGTTATATGAAATCTTATATCGCGCGCGTATCTCCAGACTCGGACTCAAGGCGCAGGGATCTATTTATGCCGTGTGAGATGGAATTTTTTACACAATACATCACGCATTCACATCGACCAGCAGATCGCAGCCATTTCGGCGCATATCCTACTTTTCACGGCCTATTATTCCAAGTCACACGGGTATTTTGGTGGACATTTTTATCTATGCCTATACAATTTTGCCAGGAAAGACCCTTTTGTCAATCGTGGGATCTTTAACGTGCACACCCCAATGTAGTGTACACGAAGGGACCTCGGTTTTTCATCTCATCCGAAAGACTAGCACTTGCACCCACCACCTAGGTTAGGAAAGGGGGGAGAAAATTGCTAACGCCCTGACCCAGGGTCGAACTCGCAACCTCTCGCTTCCGAGCGCAAGTGCGTTACTACTCGGCCACCCAGTCTACCCGAGTTGACCCTGGCCTGCTGGATGAAGGTGTTTACAGCTGCAGAGCGATGGGGAGGTGCGTTGTCATCCTGAAGAATCGCACGAGGGCAGATCACTTGGAGGGCTGGAACGACCAGGGGTTGCAGGATCTTATTCTGGTAGCAGACACCGGTCAAATTGCCCACTACATGGTACAGAGATGTCCTTAGACATGTGCTGATCCCTCCCCAGACCATCACAGAGCCTCCGCCAAAACGCTGTCGTTCCAGAACAGCGCCTTCTGCGAAGAGCTCTCCGCGACGCCTCCACACTCGAATGCGACCATCAGCAGGTTCCAAACAAAAGCGGGACTCGTCTGTAAACAACACCTGAGCCCACTGCTGACGTTGCCACCTCACATGTTGAGTGCACCAGACCCGGCGAGCTGCTCAGTGATTAGCAGACCGGCATGGTTGGCCTAGTGGTAAGGCGTCCGCCCCGTGATCGGGAGGTCGTGGGTTCGAACCCCGGCCAGGTCATACCTAAGACTTTAAAATTGGCAATCTAGTGGCTGCTCCGCCTGGCGTCTGGCATTATGGGGTTAGTGCTAGGACTGGTTAGTCCGGTGTCAGAATAATGTGACTGGGTGAGACATGAAGCCTGTGCTGCAACTTTTGTCTTGTGTGTGGCGCATGTTAAATGTCAAAGCAGCACCGCCCTGATATGGTCCTTCGTTGTCGGCTGGGCGTTAAGCAAAAAAACAAGCACAAAAAAAATCGGTGATTAGCAGTCAGGGTTGTTCCTCGGACTGGACGCCTTGCACGCATGCCAAAGTTGTGTAAGCGGTTTCGGATTGTCTGACCACTAACAACAGTGTTGGTGGTAGCTTGTAGGCGTTGCCTAATGTTGTTTGCCGTAGCCAATCTTTGTTGCATGGCCTACCTCTGAATGAAGCGATCCTCTCTTTGTGTGGTGACTCTGGGCCGACCAAAACATTGTCGCTCCTGCACTCTTCCAGTTGCGCGGAATCTCTGTTTTAGTCTGATGATGACAGAGGGAGCCACTGCAAGCCTCTGGGCCTGGCAGCAACATCGTCTTGTTTCCATCCAAATCGCTCAGTTTTCTTCGTGGGGGCATGTTGCTACTGTGCATAATTGTGTCAGCGTGTCAACCTTTAAACACAAGCTGGTGAGCGATGTTCATAGCCAGGACCCTGTTGTAGCACGTGCATCACAACCTTTTGCCCTGGCATGCGTTCCGCAAATTTCATGGGGCTATAAAAAAACACCCTTTTTCTTCCAAAATGCAGAAGCTTTTGAGAAGTCCCACAAAGGGAAATAACTCTGCCTGCCAAACAAAATTCTAGGTCAAGACTCATTGTTCATTTGTTAATTCAAACACATTATTCTTTTAAATATTATGTCGATGTTTAATTTTTTGGCAATTTTTTATGATTAGATTCGTTTTTTCAACCAATCCTTAACTTTTTTGAGTCACTTGAGAAAAAGTGACTCTATGTAATCGGTCAGTGTTAGTCTGTCCGGCCGGCCGTCCGGCCGTCCGTAGACACCACCTTAACGTTGGACTTTTCTCGGAAACTATCAAAGCGATCGGGCTCATATTTTGTTTAGTCGTGACCTCCAATGACCTCTACACTTTAACGATGGTTTCGTTGACCTTTGACCTTTTTCAAGGTCACAGGTCAGCGTCAAAGGAAAAATTAGACATTTTATATCTTTTCTCGGAAACTATCAAAGCGATCGGGCTCATATTTTGTTTAGTCGTGACCTCCAATGACCTCTACACTTTAACGATGGTTTCGTTGACCTTTGACCTTTTTCAAGGTCACAGGTCAGCGTCAAAGGAAAAATTAGACATTTTATATCTTTGACAAAGTTCATCGGATGTGATTGAAACTTTGTAGGATTATTCTTTACATCAAAGTATTTACATCTGTAGCCTTTTACGAACGTTATCAGAAAAACAAGGGAGATAACTAGCCTTTTCTGTTCGGCAACACACAACTTAACGTTGGGCTTTTCTCGGAAACTATAAAAGTGACCGGGCTCAAATTTTATGTGAACGTGACTCATTGTGTTGTGAATAGCAATTTCTTCCTGTCCATCTGATGCCTCATATAATATTCAGAACTGCGAAAGTGACTCGATCGAGCGTTTGCTCTTCTTGTTTGAAGAGTGTATGGCTTCTTTAATGGTAAAAATGAGTTATTTATGATAATTATGTTAGTTTTGTACTTTTTTGTTTGAGTGTTTTTATGCTTCATATATGACCATACTTTATGTTCTATGCTTATACCTAGGTAACCTATATGGTCTTTTGTGGAATATCTTGTGGCTTTTCTGTACCTTATTTCATGGTGGCAGCTTCATTTACTTGTCACGAACTTTGTTGACAGGCACTGGAAAGTCTGATCTCAATTGTGCTTCTAATGGGCTCAAAGCACATCAGCTCTATTCGCCACAAAGTTGTCAACACGCTCAGGTGAGACAGTGACAATGGAGCAGTGTGAGCGCGTTGTTTTACAGAAACACAGTACTGGGAAGAACACCCTAAAGCGGTTTAGTTTAGTCGTTTTATGTTTTGTAATTTGTTTGTTATATAAATGTGTTTTTTCTTCTTCATTTTTCTTTTGAATGTTTCATAATGTTGCGAGGATGTCTGTGTGTGAGTCAATGTCCCCTTTACGTCAGTATGTGATAACACAGTATTGGGAAGAACACACTGAAGTGGTTTAGTTTAGTCGTTTTAATTTTGTTTAAATTTTTTTATATAAATGTTTTTTCTTCTTTATTTTTATCCTGTATGTTTCATAATGTTGCTAGGATGTCTGTGTTTGAGTCAATGTTGGCCTTGCATCAGGATGTGATTGACATTCACATTACCATCTTGTGCCTTGCAGACTGGGTCTTCAGTTCAAAGACAGATCAGTGATGGAAGTGTCCTGTCGTGCTTGGAACTGCTTTGTTCGCAGGTGAGTCTT
The DNA here is from genome assembly GCF_037325665.1 of Littorina saxatilis. Classification (NCBI taxonomy): domain Eukaryota; kingdom Metazoa; phylum Mollusca; class Gastropoda; order Littorinimorpha; family Littorinidae; genus Littorina; species Littorina saxatilis. The sequence goes on from NC_090245.1 coordinate 85,525,353, forward strand.
TGTTGACCTCGTCCACTATATGTGTAGGGTGTAGATTTGTTCCGAAACAGGCTTGTGCAAACGATTTAAAACCTCTGCACATGTGTTACCTGCAGAGCAATGTTCATTGCTGGAGACTATCAGTCTTCAACATCTTCACTAGGTTACTGACTGTGACAAGGAGAGAAAAGTTAATATTTTGCTGTGCACTGGATTAGCCACACTTGTTTACTCTGATTTTTGTGGTATTCCTGTTTAGAAGCTTCAACTGCTGTGAGAAATGTTATTCTGAAGAGTTGCAACACTGCTTTTCCTGCTGCTGGAATGGCCACACTTACTTACACATGTGTTGGCGGTGTTTCAGTTTAGAGCTGCCATTGCTGGTTCAGATGCTGTTTCAGACTGGGACCACTCCCCCTCCCCAGCAACATTTTCATACACATGTGCTTTGTTTGTTTCAGTTTGGAGCTGCCACTGCTGGGACAGATGCTGTTCCAAATAGTGGCCACACTCCTTCCCCTGCTGCTGCAGATGCCCCGACAGGTGGCCGACATCATTAGCTACATGGTTGTCGACAACAGGTATGATAACAGCGAGGTGAATTGACATGTCAAAGATGTCTAGCTTGGTGACTTGGTATGTGTAGTGGTATGGTTTTTGATAATTTGTTCTGAATGGACGTCATCAAACCGGAATCTGCTGCGGAAACTGTTTTCCTTTCAGCGTTTAGCCCTTTTCCCCCCAGAGCGCCTAATATCACTTGAGCTCCCTTATACAGATCCTTGAAACACCTGCTATACACAATGCTACTTATGGCGCATGTCTGTTTCCATTTCTACTTGCTTCTTGTGGGGTTTGAGCATTTATAATTTTGGAACACTTGCAGTAGTTTCTTTGCTACGATCTTTTGAAGTTGACAGATTTACTTTCTATCCCAAGGGAGGAAAAGGGTAATGGTAGCAAAGGCATGAGCAGTGACATGTTGGTGAAAACAACAGCTTTCAAAAATGTCAACTGCGTATGCACTTGTGACTCAAACAAATGATAAAATGGATATGTTGGTTAAGATGTTTGAGCAGGTAAAATTAGACCTGTTTGGATTCAAATGTGTCATGTTGTCTGTGTGCAGGGCAGAGCTTCAAGAGTATTTCCATGAGATCTACTTCCTACCTGACCTACCGGAGCTGGCTGATGCAAGCGCAGTCCTCAAACAGTACACTGATGATCCATCAAGGTAAAGGGGATTTATTTTATCTCCGAATGTGAAGAAAGTGTGTGTATTTAGATCTCAACTTGCATCTCCACCAGTCCTAATTTTTGTATAAATACAGTGGAACCCCTCTTTTAAGACCTCAGACTTAAAGTGGGGGGGGGGGGGGGGGGGGGGGGGGGGGGGGGGGGGGTGTCACTGCACCACAAAGGCAGGGAAATGTCCAACTTGGAGCATGACTGTGTGTGGTGTTTGTGTAATCAGTCCTACAATATTCAAAACATTCGAAGGGAAAGGAAGTGGATTTTTGTTAAGATTTCTTAACACTGTATAAATATACTGAGCTCAAAAAGAGAGCACCCACTACAATTTGTTGTGATGTGATGGCACTTTTCTTGTAGATGGCATTGTTTGTCACAGATGTGGTGTGAAAATATGAACATCCGACTTCTTAAGCAGACAGCATGAGGGCTCAAGAGGAAGTCATTGAGTGATTAAGTTAATAGTTTTTGTGCTTGCATTAAAATTGACATTTCGTGTGTTTTGGTGTGCTTGGCTGGATTGAATGAAAATCTTAACCGCCATGTCAGGGTAAATTTCCAACTTTGGGCAATACAAATTCTGTATTCTACACTCATGCCTATTCTTACTTTACCAGCCAAGCAGACGTGCGCACACAGGTGATTTACTGCATCAAGGGAGCCAAGCACGAAAGTCTGGATGTTCGCAGCCATGCCTTATCCAGGTTGAGAAAACTTCTCCGGGAGAACAGGGTAGGACTTCAGTCTGGTTGATGTTGTACATAGAGATCTGATCATCTTCACTGAGTTTAATATTCTCATCGAGTAGAGATGGTTGAGTTATTTTCCTTTAAAATTGGCTGGCCGTCCATACGGACTGACACTACTCAGTACTAAGACTCACCGATAACTCAGGTGATTCAAAGATTATGGAGGACAGTCTTTAGACTGAATGATTTGAATAAATAAACAGATTTGTATCTGATTTTTTTTAGTGACACAAAAGTGCCGTACTTATGTTTCCATCTCTGATTTCGTCCTAGGAAGTGAATACACCATACCTGTGGTTTGAATGATTTAAATAAATAGATGTGCCAAAAATTGTAAAATACATAAGACCAAACATGTGTTTGTTTCAGGATTCCATCTATGATTTGATCCTGGGAAGTGAATCAACTGAACCGGTGGTGTCTGAACTGGTGTCATTGGTAAGTTCAGTACTACCTTTTGTATACATTGAATCTATGCTTTCTGTGGTTTGCTATTCACAAGAATTTGAATTGGTTGAATTTTACAATTTTATTTTTACATGGATATTTGTAAATGTGGGTGTGCGTGTGTGTGGGTGTATATGTGTGTGTGTGGTTGCACTCAAATATATTTGTGTGTGTGCATGGATGTTATCATGCAATCAGGTATTCAGTATATACACTTACTGTGCAGCTGTTGCGTGGGTGCCAAGAGTCTGACAGCAAGATGCAGTGCTTGTATGGACAGTGTTTAGGGGAACTGGGTGCCCTGGATCCTGGCAGGTTTGTATAACTGTCTGTCTGGGTGTATCTTGCATCTTGTCCTATCTTCATCATGTGTACATCATGCTTTGTCTGAATTTTGTTCAACTACACATCTGTTTGTCGTCTCCGGTCTTCTGGGCTGAGGTGCACAAATCAATAGTAGGTGCCACCCAAACAGGAGAGAACAAACCGCGGGCTCTGATTCGTTGAAATCACAACACATCTCAGTTTCAACCAATCCAACACTGCGGGTGCCTCCCGTTTGGGTGGTCACTTTCTCGTGGACCTCAGTGTCAACCAATCCAACACTGCCGGTAGCTCCCGTTTGGGTGGTAACTTTCTCGTGCACCTGGACCCTGGTCTATTGGGGTCATTCTGATCAATAATTGGTCCTTATTTCAGATTGATTCATAGTCTACATTTGGAAAAATTATTAGGTTTACTAAAAAAAATGTTTTCCAATGTTAGGTGTCGAGCCCATTTATTTTAAATCAGGGTTCGTACAGGTCATGGAAAACCTGGAAAGTCATGGAATTTGATTTTTAATTTTCCAGGCCTGGAAAGTCATGGAATTTCAATTCAAGTCATGGAAAGTCATGGAATTTAACAAAAATAAGAAAGACAAAAAAATTAACCTTTAGCACGCCAGCGGCTATTTTCGTCGCCCAGCCATCCCCCCCCCCCCCCCCCCCCCCCCCTTTTTTTGCCAGCCAGCAGCGATTTGCGTCACCAGCACAAGGCTTGTTCGTATGACCAACTTCTCGTTCGTATTTGCATACGAGAATAACGGTATTTTTAACGGCACTTGAGCCAAAGCGAGGCTCACTTCCTTCCGTTATCTCGTCGTGTCGTCTGCGCTGCATTTGAGTCGATTTCGTCGAAGTTGTCTGCTTTTGTTTTTGCATCGATAAAGTACTTTAGCTCTTCGACAAGCAAGATGGAGGATGATGAGTTTGAAACTTTATTTCGAGTTGTTTCTTGACAACAAAAAGTATGCGGAATTGGAACGAATTACCAAGGAAGATCTTCGCAATGAACTGTGTATCGCGGTGAAAAAAATGACAGTTCGTCAAGTCACAGTGACGGTTACGAAACGGAATTTACGAAAGTGCAGATGGATACAAACAGTGGCTGGTCCAGTTTAGTGAAATGACAGGACCAGCAAACATTACCGATAATCTGACTGCGTAGCAAATGCTTGACTTGCTTGTCGAAGAGAGCGTAGAAACTGACTCAAATTCAGTGCAAAGCAACCCAGTGTCAAAACTGGCAGTGACAAGACGTAAAAAGTTTGCGTGTTCGGAAATGGCAACCTGTGGATCTAGTCATGGAAAATGTTATTGAGGCTCATGGAAAGTCATGGAAAAGTCATGGAATTTTGTTTCTAAAAACCAGTGCACTGTGTTCCGTTTGAGGTACTCTCTGCTCCAGGCTAAAAATAACCGGCAGTACCACTCTCCTCCCGCCTATTTACCCTTTCCTTCCCCATTTCCCTCCAACCCCTTCCGCCCACAGTGGCGCCTGAAATAGGGCAGACCTGCACTCTTCTTTGTCTGCAGCTAGCGTGCGTGGCCCTCTAGCTCTCTGTTATGCTGTGTTGATAAGGATGCCGCGAGCAGAGAGATAGCAGTCGTTCTGAGTGTGTGATAATTGGTGGCCCTTGCCTTTCGGAACTGATGTTTTTAGTGTGTTTAGTTGTATTTATTGCAATGCATGCCACAATTCACAAGACAGAAGAAAGGATACATGAGAGAATTAGAAAAAGTGTGTCCCCCCCCCCCCCCCCCCCCCCCCCAAGTATATAATTATGCGACTCTTTGCACTCTGAAAAAAAATGTGCATGCTGCATTTAATGAAACACCTTGAAACAACGCAGTAAACAAAACATCCTAAATGTGCCACAATAAAAGAACACAAAATAATGAAAGATAAAGACAAAGGTAATCCCCAAGTACATAATACATATATACAACACTTTACGAAATATATACAAACAGTAGAGTATATACAGTCGTATATTTACATACATATTATGCCAAGGACTACTAGTAGAAGTCATTGATGGTGCGCATGTAAAATTTGTTTTGCGTTTATATAAGTATATAATTCAAAATAGTGTAGATAATGTCAGTAACATATAAGAAAGAAAACTGTTCATGTTACAGTGTTAGCTGCATGTGAATAAAACAAAAAAGCTTACCTCACGGCCCTCCTATACAAGTCTCACAAACTTGTATATATAATATACCACAGGAGAAAAAAAACGTAGCTCGCGCGCGCTCACCCAAATCCGCGCGAAGTGCCACATGATATTATACCCCGACAACACATAGGCGGATAATACATGTATGTCAATAGTATGAAACAAAACATGCCACAATTTTCAAGACAGAAGAAAGGGTAAATGAGAGAATTAGAAAAAGTGTTTGCTCCTCAAGTATATAATTATGCCACTCTTTACACTCTGAAAAACATGTGCATGTTGCATTTAAAGAAACAGGAACGGCACAGTATGTAAGACGGCAGAAGACAACACAGTAAACAAAACATCCTAAATGTGCCACAAAAAAAGAACACTAATTAATGTCGTATTTAAAAACATATTATAGGCATGCGTATGGTGCGCATGTGAAATTTGTTTTGCGTTTATATAATTCAAAATAGTGCAATTAATGCCTGTAATATAAAAGAAAGAAAAAACGGTCTTTCAATACATGTTCATGCAAATTGTTAGCTGCATGTGAAGAAAACAAAAAGCCTACCTGATGTCTCCTCCTACATCAGTAATCCAATAGCAGCACACAAGTCGATTTGAAAGTTTTTCAACACAGTTTTTCACTCGTATTGTTCTCACAAACTTGTATATATACCACAGGAAACAAAACTCGTCGATCCGACGACAATTTAACGTTTGTTTCATTATCGCAAACAAAACAGAACAGACAAAACGAAACAAAACAACACAGCACAACAGTTGGGGTTGTTATTTCTCTGAGATGCTGAAGAAAAAAAAGATGACGTGCATTGTAATGGAATAGAGTGGGTGTAATTTCAAACTAAACGGTTCAAATGTGAGTGTAAACACACTCTTTACGCGGGATCACATTCCCTCACACGCATATGAACACACACACACACACACACACACACACACACACACACACACACACACACACACACACACACACACACACACACACACACAACCGGCCATTTGTTCGGCAAACGTTTTACACACACTACAGTCAGCTACTTCCACTTTGGAGTTGTATTGTGTCCACATCACTTTTGTTTGTTCAATGTTACTATGCATTGCTTTTGAGAATCCTTGAGGTGGAATGTTAGGGTTTTTTTGTTGGCTGAGACGAACAGCGCATGTTGCACACAATGTACTTGAGAAAGTGGTGCCATTAGCTTCTTCAGAAACTTGAATACCGTGAAACTGAAACAACCCTGATGCATAGTTTTTGCAATGCCTAATGGTATGATGTTTGTCCTTCGCTGCCTTTGATCTTCTGCCACAAATTCTGCACATAGCATTTAGCCTAAATATGTGGAGATCTTCTGTATGTTGCACTGCCGCCATTCTTAACTGAGACACCTTAAATCAATAAATAGAGTGACTACAAATTGAAAGAAATTGATAACAATAAACAATCAAAACCATATACACTGATACAGACAGGCAAGAACATAAGCACAATTACAGTCACAACATTAAGTCAGGAATAAACACGTCACAAAAAAAAAGGGGGGGGGGACGCAAAACAAGCAATACAAAAAAACAGAACAGATGAAATGCACTAGAGTCGAGTGCCTGTTCCAAACGGTGCATGCACTGATTAGGCGCGTGGATTAACGAAACAAAACTGCTCTAAACTCAAACACAAAAACAGCCTAAAAAACTTATTCTCACTCTATGACACAGTTTAGACTAAGTACTTACTGACGGCAACATCAGAAACACAGTCGGTCGTTGGTATAAACATTGAGCGTGGTTACAAAATGGTATACAATGCGCACGTTCTGATACAACAAAGAACGACCTGCCGGTAGATTCGATAGCAGTATTACTTCAACATCAAACAAACCGAATCCCTTCCGGAACTCTAGTTTGCACATACACAAAGCCTGAATATCCGAGTAACAATATACACAAGATGACGGTAATCCAACGTTCAAGTCACGCAAACCAGTCCATTTCATACCAAGAAACACGTATTTTTTCACACTGGCCCACACGCTGTACACTTCCAGAGTACAATGAACAAGGGCTTTGTGAGGCTGGCATTTCCCCGCGAAACTAAAGAGGTCACCGCCAGCGCAGGGTAGGCTATTTATGGCCTGCTTGCTCCAAGCTGCCTGGCCGCTGAGATAGCATAACCGCTGCAGCAGTGAAATAGTGTGAGTGGGGACCCTGTTAAATGGTGCATCTTTAATGTTCTTCCATGACTCCTTATACAATAGGTCAGTTGGACCTTGATGGAAAGTATGAATTGGTCCAAATGTCGTGGCTACAAAACCATTGTTCTGTCAGACCTGCATGTCAACAGTTTCGGACTGTTTCGGGGGTCAGAACAATGCGTCAGATCAAAAGATTATTTGTCGTGTCCATAAGCATTTTGCTTGTTATTGTGAAATGATTGTATATATAGCCTAAAGTGAATAAAACATGCTTACCAAAAGAGTATGCGTTTGTGACCAAAGACCTGTCTGAGAACAACATTGCATCTTAATTTCTTATTCATGAGCTGGTGTGATGTGTGCAAAATGCTGGGGTTATCCTTGTTGGTTCTCTTTGTGTGTGTGCCTTAAACCTCTATCCTTGCAAAATAAAGTTCCATCATCATCATCATGATCTTTGCTGACTATGTGCAGACTCCAGCTGATGAGCAACGACCCACGAGAACAGCACGCTAAGTTTCAGGCCACAGTGGAGGACGACAATTTTGTCGTTGGGCTCATCAACGAAGTCATCAAGGCCTTTCTGGCTGCCACAGAGCCAAGAGTGCAGGTCAGTCAGAACATTGAAAATGTTCATTTTGTTGTTGTTATTTTTGTTAGATCTTGATACATTGGATATGGAAAATCAGCACATTAGATTTATTTTGAAGCTGTAAGCATTACTCCTCACAAGTAAATCATTTTCCCTTCTTCTTTTACTAACTGGAGAAAGTCTTACATCAGGGTTAAGGAAAACTGATAACATTGTCTGAATATTTTTGTTATATAAGATTTGGCAAACCTTATTTTCCCTTTTTTTTCCCTCGATATTCTATTCTCATGTCTGAGTTAGACTTCAGCAAGTCTTTGTCATTGGTATCTGTGTTATATTTTCACTGTGTCTTTCGTAACAGGACTGTGCGTCATTTGCGCTTCAAGAGCTGCTGCAGATCTACAAGATGGAGGCACACAACAAAGGGGAGCCTGAGACACGTGGCAACAAGCTGTGGTGCAGATTCTCCGAGCAGTCACAAGAAATCCTTGCTCCTCTTCTCAACACTAAGTTAGCTTTTGCTTTCTATGCTCTAGTTAGACATCTTTTGTGAGACGAAGAAGTGAAATTATTTATAACAGACATTGAAAGATGAGATACATCACAAGATGAATGAATGCACTGAATGGTAACTTGTTTTTGCAACAATATTTTTGTCTGCATTCAAGGGCTACAGCCCCCATGCACACTCAAATGTCTTACGGGTGACCATTTTGTACCCTACCATTAAAGCAGCCGTACTACCTTTTTTTTTTGGGAGGGGGGGAGGGGGGGGGGGGGGAGGGGCAGCGGTAGTTGATCCAATGTTTGCTGTTGACGAAATTCCATGTATGTCATTTAAGTACGTCATGTGTTTGTCAGGTACAAGCTGAAAGCAGACCAAGGGTCCACGTTCCCCAGACCAATCTATGGCAGTCCTAAAGGCAGCAACCTCCTGGACTGGGTCAGAAACTGGACTACTTACATGGCTCACAAGGTATATGAAGACCTGGTTTTATGTGTGTGTGTAGGTGTGTGTGTAGAAGTCAGTTACTGAGTGAGTGTGTGTGTGCGTGTGCACTGGGAAAATTGTAACTTTTGTTTTGTGGGACAAGGTTAAAACATGATTTATATTGAGTGATTTATTTATTGTCTGATTGAGCGATTAATTGATATATTCAATTTGCTTAGTTTTGTGTTAGCATGCTTCACTGGAGACAGGTACATTTTTATGTTTACTCTCCTTTGTTCCTCTTTATCTGCCATCATTAAAATGAATGCTGTGTAGCTCTTTTTGAATTGTACCCACTTTTTATATCATATCTCATAAATTACCTCTCGGGTTATAAGCCACCCCCCGCGGGTTAGGGGGAGTCCCATATTGGTTGGGACGAGAAAGAATTTACCCGATGCTACCCAGCATGTCGTAAGAGGCGACTAACGGTTCTGTTTCTCCCTTTACCCTTGTTAAGTGTTTCTTGTATAGAATATAGTCAATGTTTGTAAAGATTTTAGTCAAGCAGTATGTAAGAAATGTTAAGTCCTTTGTACTGGAAACTTGCATTCTCCCAGTAAGGTCATATATTGTACTACGTTGCAAGCCCCTGGAGCAATTTTTTGATTGGTGCTTTTGTGAACAAGAAACAATTAACAAGTGGCTCTATCCCATCTTCCCCCTTTCCCCTATCCCATCTCCCCCCTTTCCCCGTCGCGATATAACCTTGAATGGTTGAAAACGACGTTAAACACCAAATAAAGAAAGAAAGAAAGGTTATAAGCCCTTTAGTTGTCTGATGCTCGAAAGCTCACCTGGATTTTTTCCCTCGTGCAGGTGAAGCATGGACTGGCCTACCAGGTGTTTCAAGCTTGCAGTGCTGCAGAGCGCCACAACCTGCAGCTAGCTCTCTACCTTCTGCCTCACGTTGTGGCTCAGGTGTTGCTGGATGGCTCAGAGAAGGATCACCTGGAGGTAAGAGGGATTTGATTTACACCTGGAAATGATTATGTTAAAGCCAAACACCTGTCTTCAGGAGACAAAGCCTTGCTATAGTAGAAGGCCACAGAGATAAATTTTGCGTTGCCAGCAACATCAGATGTATTACAAGCAAGAAAAAAACAAAGCTACATCTATCGCGCCCGCAGTGTTGGCCTTTAATGTTCTGTGCAGGATTCAGTTGTTACTGAGAGGTAGACTGATCGATTTTTATTACACAAGGATAAAGATGTTAGGTCTCACAATCAGAACAATCTGACCCTGCTAAAACTATGGCATGAAATTGAAAGACAAAGTTCAGTACAGCACTATAAAGACAAAAATAAATACGATCAGTTATCAAAGTAAAAAAAAACCAAGAGAGAGAGAGAGAATATTTTTGTGTGTCAGAAATCTTCTCTTATAGCAGAGTTTTAACATGGAAAGTTCGTCCACATTATGATTTGTTCTGAAAGATTTACAATACAGTGATGGAGAGAGAGAGAGAGATGAAGAATATTTTTTTGTGTCAGAATTTCTTCTCTTATAGTAGAGATTTACCATGGAAAGTTGGTTCACATTATGATTTGAAATCCAAAAACAAATAGCCACCCTACAAGCGGCTGAACATTTTGTCAGATAAGTTTTGTCTAATTAGTGTTTGTCTGTGCACTTAAAAGACCGTTGTGATGATATATCTGTGAACGTACCGTTTTGTTTTGTCAATAATTAAACGTTGCAACAACATACCTTTCTTGTTGACTCACATGCGAAGCAAAAGTGAGTCTATGTACTCACCCGAGTCGTCCGGACGTCCGTCCGGAAAACTTTAACGTTGGATATTTCTTGGACACTATTCAGTCTATCAGTACCAAATTTGGCAAGATGGTGTATGATGACAAGGCCCCAAAAAACATACATAGCATCTTGACCTTGCTTCAAGGTCAAGGTCGCAGGGGCCATAAATGTTGCCTAAAAAACAGCTATTTTTCCCATTTTTCCCATTTTCTCTGAAGTTTTTGAGATTGAATACCTCACCTATATATGATATATAGGGCAAAGTAAGCCCCATCTTTTGATACCAGTTTGGTTTACCTTGCTTCAAGGTCAAGGTCACAGGAGCTCTTCAAAGTTGGATTGTATACATATTTTGAAGTGACCTTGACCCTGAACTATGGAAGATAACTGTTTCAAACTTAAAAATTATGTGGGGCACATGTTATGCTTTCATCATGAGACACATTTGGTCACAAATGATCAAGGTCAAGGTCACTTTGACCCTTATGAAATGTGACCAAAATAAGGTAGTGAACCACTAAAAGTGACCATATCTCATGGTAGAAAGAGCCAATAAGCACCATTGTACTTCCTATGTCTTGAATTAACAGCTTTGTGTTGCATGACCTTGGATGACCTTGACCTTGGGTCAAGGTCACATGTATTTTGGAAGGAAAAATGTGTAAAGCATGTGAGTCGTATGGGCTTTGCCCTTCTTGTTTTTTGATTGACATTATGATTTTTAACATGGAAAGTTGACTTTGTTCATCTCACCACAGTCACTTTGTTATTTAGATACTGGAAAGTTGATTCACATTATGATTTGTCATGCAAGATTTACAATGAGGTGATGGAGGTGGTGAAGCAAGCGAAGAAGGCGGACGTTCGGCACAGCAGCACATCGGACTTCAGACACGTCGGTGCTCAGACCATCTTTTCTGTCCTCGACTACCTCACCAAGTGGAGAACTCACCGCATTCAGATTCTCACTGCTGGAGTGCCTCCCAGCCGTGGTAGGTGATATACTTGATATAATCAGGAACTGGATATGGAATTTTACCAAGAACTATTTATCTGAAAGGGAAATCAGAGTAACAGTATTTTGTTTTGTATTAACCACCTTATGAGTAAATATAAAAATGAAAGTAGAATTTAGATTTGATTTTGGAGATGACATTTGCGCCTTTAGTTTTCATTGTTATCTTATGAGTGAATACAAAAATGAAAGTAGAATTTAGATTTGATTTTGGAGATAACATTTGCACATTTGCGTTTTCATTACTGTCTTCTTCCCACAGAACCAGCGTATGCGAACAACCCACAGTACAAGGCAGTGAACGGGTTTGTGTCTCGCATCCCCCAAGACACACTGGCACAGGCTAGCTTCAACTGCAAGGCCTACACAAGGGCTCTCCTCCACTTCGAGCAGTTCATCACCGACACCAAGCAGGACCTACAGGAGCACCTGGATTTCTTGCAGGTAAGACCTTTGGGTAGCTAGGTGAGATTTGAGTTGTAGGTGAAGGGCTAAGTAAACTTGCCACAGTGGTACATGTACCTGCCATAAACGGACACCCTTGGGGACAGCCAAAGTTGTCCTTTATTTGCAAGTGGCTTGTCATGACAGGTATATTTTGGTCAAAACGATAAGACAAAGGGACTACAGAAAGCGTCCTTTATTTGAAGTTTTCCTCTCATCAGAAGTGCCTTATATCACTGGTACCACTGTATGAGGTCTTAAAAAAAAAAAGGCTTCTTTCAAGACAGAATAAAATCAAACATGTGAATTTTGATCTGGTGGAAATTCAATGTTTAGAAACTAAAATAGAAATTGTAACATGAACGAACACTTCTTGTTGCTGTTCTTGTGTAAGAAATTGCATCATTATGCATTGGGCAAGATCTTTGATATCAATTTAGTTTGATATCTAACCAGAGCAAAGGTTGTCAGTTTTTCTATTGCATCTGTTCTTTTCAGCGTCTTTATGACTGTCTTAATGAGCCTGACGGAGTGCTAGGCGTGGCAGCCGTCAGACAAAGCGAGTCAACGCTGGTGCAGGAGATCCTGGTCCATGAAAATCTGGGTATGATCAACATTTGTTGTACACAAGTATTTTCATATTATTTTTACACATAAAGAAAACATGGAGTACCAAGGCATACTGCCTGTGACCAATATTTGTGTCAGTTGTACAGGAGGGAAAATGTGGGTATTTGTGTTGTCATACCTATGAATGGGTACAAGCTTGTATGCACAAACATAGGTATGCTCTTTTTATGCACATGCATGAGTGCTCTTTTGCCTGAATGAGAACTGAAAGGTAAAACATGGTTAGCCTATCTGTAGTGAGTACAGAATACCCCCTTTAATCTTTCCAAATTGTTGTGCATTGATATGAATTGAGTTCCAAACACCTTTTGTATGCTTTTTGACTCACATGCGAAGCAAAAGTGAGTCTATGTACTCACCCGAGTCATCCGTCCGTCCGTCCCGGCGTCCGTCCCGGCGTCCGTCCGTCCGTCCGTCCCGGCGTCCGTCCGTCCGTCCGGAAAACTTTA